>NC_046648.1:14440543-14634751 GCF_900324485.2 Mastacembelus armatus
AGGAGAAAAGAACAAATGAAGGCTGTTTCTAATCGCCACCCAATCCTTCATTTTTTGGAATATCTTCACAAAAAGTGGATCGGTCTCTTTGTTGAAGCCTCCTGGCACTGTTAGTGAAAGAATTATATTGATAGCACTTATAGTTTTTCTGTAATCCCCCAGTTTGTAAGGTGAAGTTTTCTCAGTTTCTCCACTCAGCGTGTGTAAAGTGCTGTCACTCCCCCTCTCACTCTGGCCTTTGATCACCATAGCAACTACTCAACACAAAGCAGCTATTGCGCAATAGCAGCATAGCAGCGTCTATGTTTGTAATTAAGAATGACAGGCTGCCAAATGTCACATGCTGTTACACATGGTGACCACTGAGTACAACCCCCCCCACCCCCACCCCCCACCCTCACCCTCACCCCCCACTCTGGGCATAGGTCACCATAGCAACAGCTCAAAACAAAGCAATAGCAGCATAGCATCTGTCTGTGATTGGTAATTAAGAATGACTGGCTGTGTAATGTCCACTGCTTTTACACATAGGGATAACTACAAGACCACTCCCCCCACCCTCACCCCTCACCCCCACTCTGGGCATAGGTCATCATAGCAACAGCATACAAGGCAATAGCAGCATAGCAGCGTCTGTGGTTGGTAATTAAGAATGACAGGCTGCCAAATGTCTACTGCTGTTACACTTGGTGACCACTCAGTACCACCCCCCCCCCCTCCCCCCCTCACCCTCACCCCCACTCTTGGCATAGGTCACCATAGCAACAGCATAAAGGCTAAATAGCAGCATAGCAGCGTGTCTATGTTTGGTAATTAAGACTGATGGGCTGCCAACTGTCTACTGCTGTTACACTTGGTGACCACTCAGTACCCCCCCCCCACCCCCCCACCCTCACCCTCACCCCCACTCTGGGCATAGATCACCAGAGCAACAGCTCAAAACAAAGCAATAGCAGCATAGATCTGTCTGTGGTTGGTAATTAAGAATGACTGGCTGTATAATGTCCACTGCTTTTACACATGGGGATAACTCAATACCACCCCCCCCCACCCTCACCCTCACCCCCACTCTGGGCATAGGTGACCATAGCAAATACATTACAATGCGTTAGCAGCATAGCATCTGTCTGTGGTTCAGTAATTAAGAATGACTGGCTGCCAAATGTCAACTGCTGTTTCCTGGTGACCACTCAGTACCACCCCCCAACTCCCCACCCTCACCCCCACTCTAGGCATAGGTGACCATAGCCACAGCTGACAAAGCAATAGCAACATATCAGCTGTCTGTGGTTGGTAATTAAGAATGCCTAATGTCCACTGCTGTTTCACATGGTGACCACTCTGTACCACCCTCCCCACCCCCCACCATCACCCCCACTCTGGGCATAGGTCACCATAGTAACAGCTCAAACACAAAACAATAGCAGCTGTCTGTGGTTGGTAATTAAGAATGACTGGCTGCCAAATGTCCACTGCTGTTTCACATGGTGACCACTCTGTACCACCCTCCCCACCCCCCACCCTCACCCCCACTCTGGGCATAGGTCACCATAGCAACAGCTCAACACAAAACAATAGCAGCTGTCTGTGGTTGGTAATTAAGAATGACTGGCTGCGTAATGCTGTTACACAAGGGCACCATTCTCAGTTATTTAGAGCATTTTACTCTGTGGCTGTTTTACATGTCAGCCATGGTGTCATTACCCAGCAGGCCATGTTTGGACTTTCAGAAGAAAAGTCTAGTCATATATAGTAAGACATTACAATTTTGTGAATTGTAAGGAATATCCAAAATAAAGTCCAGATTCTTGTACAAGGTCCCAAGAGTCTCCTCCAGCACCTTGTCCTTTCAAAATAAAAGCCCCGAAATAGCATTTTCTCAACAGAATATCCCTGAAACAGCAACTCAATATTAAAATGGACGTTACCTATTGGCATACAGCTTCAGGTACCAAGTAAGGCCATTTTCCATGTCAGCCATGGTTTCTGACATGGTGAGACTTTCACAATAAAAGTCTACAGTTATTTATAGTAAGTTATTACATTTTTGTAAATAGTAAGGAATATTCAAATTAAAGCCTAGATTCTTGAACAAGGTCGCCAAGAGTCTCCTGCAGCACTTTGTCCTTTCAAAATAAAAGCCCCGAAAAAGCATTTTCTCAATAGAAAAGCCCTGAAACAGCAACTCAATATTAAAATGGAAGTTACCTATTGGCATACAGCTTCAGGTACCAAGTGAGGCCATTTCCATGTCAGCCATGGTTTCTGACATGGTGAGACTTTCACAATAAAAGTCTACAGTTATTTATAATAAGTTATTACATTTTTGTAAATAGTAAGGAATATTCAAAATAAAGTCCAGATTCTTGTACAAGGTCCCAAGAGTCTCCTGCAGCACTTTGTCCTTTCAAAATAAAAGCCCCGAAAAAGCATTTTCTCAATAGAAAAGCCCTGAAACAGCAACTCAATATTAAAATGGACGTTACCTATTGGCATACAGCTTCAGGTACCAAGTGAGGCCATTTTCCATGTCAGCCATGGTTTCTGACATGGTGAGACTTTCACAATAAAAGTCTACATTTATTTATAGTAAGATATTACAATTTTGTAAATTGTAAGGAATATTCAAAATAAAGTTCAGATTCTTGTACAAGGTCCCAAGAGTCTCCTGCAGCACTTTGTCCTTTCAAAATAAAAGCCCCGAAATAGCATTTTCTCAATAAAAAAGCCCTGAAACAGCAACTCAACATTAAAACGGACGTTACCTATTGGCATACAGATTCAGGTACCAAATTAGGCCATTTTCTTTGTCAGCCATGGTTTCTGACATGGTGAGACTTTCACAATAAAAGTCTACAGTTATTTATAGTAAGTTATTACATTTTTGTAAATAGTAAGGAATATTGAAAATAAAGTCCAGATTCTTGTACAAGGTCCCAAGAGTCTCCTGCAGCACTTTGTCCTTTCAAAATAAAGCCTGTTTATAGCATTTTCTCAAAATAAAAGCACCCTCACTACAGTCGGTATTTCTCGATTATCGCAATCGGTCGATTCAAAACGTGCTTCGGCGACGCGGTCTGCCTCGAGCTTTTCGCGGCGATCAGCAATCCCAACGCAATTTCTTCAGAAATTGCATCGTCTAGTTTTTATTATTATTCCGCCGTTTTTCGGTCGCTATCTAGTCCTACACCGTTCGACGTAGAAACGTCATTCAAACACCGTCGCGTTCAGCTCGATGAGAAGAGGGTTGCTTCTTCGTTTTTTCGGCGATATCTTTTATATTTTCCGAGATATTCCAGGTTTTGTCATTTTCCCATAGAAATGAATGGGAGGAATGTTCCTCTTCAGCATTGTCCTTTTTCAGCTTTAACTTTGTCAGCATACTTTCAGCTAGAAACACCATTCGACCTTTAAACAGGTCAGAAGGCATTAATCTATAAATCTTGTATTCAGCTTTTTGATATCTTTTACGGTTTTTCTTTAATCGCAGTATACGTTTTATGTTTTTTTAGGCGTTTTCTGAATTTTACATTGGTGTGTATGGGAGAGCGCTAGAGTGTGTGATGTCACTGATGACATCACACACTCAGCGCTCTGTGTGATGTATGCGTCAGGCAATTCAGGCTGATGAAGAAGAAGTACTTTATTAATCCCAAGGGTAAATTCAGTTGTTACAGCAGTTATTAAATTTGAGATTATTTAAATTATATTGATTAATAGTAATTCATAAAGTAATTCATAAAGTAATAAAGTAATTAACTATTTATTTGGGGGGGGTTGTGTGTGTGTGTATGTGTGTGCGCATACATGCGCGCGCGCGCATGTGTTATTGTTTAAATTGAGGAATTATAGAGTCTAATGGCCGTGGACACAAAAGACTACCTGAATCTTTCAGTCTTGGCTTTAGGGGGAATTAGTCCCTCATGAAGTGGGTGGGCAGGATTGTCCAATATGGAGTTTATTTTGTCCACCATCCTCCTCTCTGCCACAGCCTCCAGACTGTCCAGTTCCAGTCCAACAACAGATTTTGCCTTCCTGATCAACTTATTTAGTCTGTTGGCCTCACCAGCCTTGATGCCACCCCCCCAACACACAACTGCAAAGAACAGTGCACTCGCTACTACAGACTGATAGAAAATCTTCAGTAGCTTGTTGCACACACCAAAAGAACAGAGTCTCCTGAGGAAGAACAGTCTGCTCTGTCCTTTCATGAAGAGTGAATCTGTATTGTTTGACCAGTCCAGTTTGTTGTTAATGTGGACTCCAAGGTATTTTGTAGGAGTCCACAATCTCTACTTCGTCTCCAAGGATGGAGACAGGGACTGGGATCTTCCTGTTCCTCCTAAAGTCCACCACCAGTTCTCTGGTCTTCTTGATATTGAGCTTTAGACAGTTGTTGTTACAGCAATCAACAAAGCTTTTTATCAAGTGTCTGTATTCCTCATCGTTATTATTGTTGATGCATCCAATGATTGAAGAGTCAATTCAATTCAGGGTAGGGGAGCTCAGTGCACCGATGGTCCTCAGGCAGTCTAGGCCTATAGCAGCATAACTAAGGGATGGTTCAGGGATGCCTGAGGCCAGCCCTAACTATATGCTTTGTCAAAGAGGAAGGTTTTAAGTCTAGCCTTAAAAGTACAGAGAGTGTCTGCCTGCTGAACCCAGGCTGGGAGCTGGTTCCACAGGAGAGGAGCTTGATAACGAAAGGCTCTGCCTCCCAGTCTGCTTTTGGAAACTCTTGGAACCACAAGTAGACCTGCACTCTGAGAGCGAAGTGGTCTATTGGGATAATACGTTACTATGAGGTCTTTAAGGTTTGAAGGAGCTTGATTATGAAGGGATTTGTATGTGAGAAGAAGGATTTTAAATTCTATTCTATATTTTACAGGGAGCCAATGAAGAGAAGCAATTATAGGAGAAATATGATCTCTCTTGCTAGTTCCTGTCAGGACTCTGGCTGCGGCATTCTGGATCAATTGGAGGCGTTTTATGGAGATATTGGGACATCCAGATAGTAATGAGTTACAGTAATCTAGCCTTGAGGTAACAAATGCATGGACTAGTTTTTCTGCATCATTTTGAGACAGGAAGCTCCTAATTTTGGAAATGTTGCACAGGTGAAAGAATGCAGTTCTAGAGATTTGTTTTATGTGTGAGTTAAAGGACATGTCCTGATCAAAAATAACTCCAAGGTTTTTTACAGTAGTGCTGGAAGCCAGGGCTATGCCATCTAGCCTCTTGAGACCCAGAAAAAAAAAGTGTTGTAATTTCTGTTTTTCCTGGATTAAATACTTGTCTTGGGTGAAAACAGCATGCCACACCAATTTTTTTTCATAGACATTTTTTTATTTTTGTTTTATGAAATGTCCTTTGCAGTAGACAGTGGGACTTTCTTAGAACTGACAAACTGTCTTTTATCCATCATCTTTTATTCCATTTTGCAGAGAGAAACATGAAGTTTTTTTGTAATTAAAACAAAACATAAATCATTTACAACTTAAAACATAGCTTGTAACAATTGTAGCTTTTTGTCATCCTATTTTCAGGTTCATGAACCTCATCAAATGTGGAAAAATCATGGAAAACTTAACACTGAACTTGGACTGAGCGTGTCATAGTTTTGACATTTTGCAATTCTCTTGACGCACTTTTGAACTCTTCATATCATGAATGATACTTCAAGAAGCAGTTTTTTTTCTTTGACACACACAGATACATGTGACATTTGACACATTTCACAAAGGTTTTGCCACTGCAGCCTGCATTTCTGCATCTAGATGCATTTGTTGCATCAACCATCATTGGCAAATGAACTGAGCCATATTTTTTTACACTGCTGTCAGGGTGTGGCTTCACAAATCTTCTCTTCCGTGGAGAAGGCCTCTCTTCTTCATCATCAGTGCCCTTCACATCACTTTCTTGGCTTGCACCAGATTGTGCCTGGGCAATCAGTTTCTCAGCTAACAGCACCTTAAATTCGATGTACTGCAGGATGTCCTTCCTCTGTCTGCCAAAGGCTTGGCTGTCTGACCTGTACTGGATCCAGCTGTTAGTGGCAGACAGATCAACAAAATGGAGTATCGTGCGGATAGTCCACTTTTTAGTTCTGCCTGACATCCGGTAGTAACTGATCATGCGGTCACACAGATCCACTCCTCCCATGTTGTGATTGTACTCAGATACAACTGCAGGTCTCATAACACTGATGTAGCGCTTTTCTTTACTGGACCATCTCATACAACTGCTCTGTGGTTCTGTTCCATGGACTGTAGAAGCCATGACAACTGGTTTGTTGTCCAGCCACTTTGTCACTGCAATTTCCACAGGTTTCCTCACAATCATTTCACAGTTTCCTCTTCCCTTCTTCTGCAGCTGACGATCATTGGACATTTTTGCCTGACATTCTGCTGGGATCCTGTTTTTCATTAAAGTTCCTGTTGCAGGTATACCTTTTGCCTGTAAGACATCAAGTAATTTGACTGAAGTGAAGTACCTGTCGAAGTACAGATGAGTTCCTTTTGGAATAGACTCAGTCATCCGAAGCACTGCATTTCCTCCAATCCCTAACTTCTCATCTTTGAATGTGTTTTTTTCCTGCATAGACCTCAAAGTCCAACACCAAGCCACTTGGACTGGCAAGAACAAAGACTTTCAATCCGGTTGGGTTTGGTTTCCCAGGGACAAACTGACGTACAGGACAGCGGCCAATAAAAGGGATCATTTGTTCATCTATGGACACATTTCTAGGTCTTGGCAGATTCAGACACCCTTGTTGAACTCTTTTCAGCAGAGGCCTAATTTTCCACAGAATGTCATTTTTTATATCCTCCTCAGGCACATCAAGATCATTTGTGACTGAGTGAGCTTCTGAGCTTGAAGAAGCGATCTCTTGACATTGACTCAGCAATGATCGGGACCCTGGTCTTTGCAGACCAATACATTCTCAGTCTTGGATATCCAATGCAAGACATGTACATTGACACGCCAAAGAATGTTTTTATTTCTTCAGGAGTGGTACTGAGGCTGGCACCAGTGACCAGCACCTCTCGCTGGTTTGTAAGTTCAGAGATCTCTTCAAAAACTTTGTTATCAATGTACTGCTCAAAGTACTTCCAGAACATCCAGTCTTTGCGGGTTTGGGCACTGTCATCTTGCATAGTTCTCTGCTCCACAGTAGGAATGAATTTACAGAGAAAAATGAATGTTAAAAGAATGAATGCATAAAGCTAATAAAACATTATAAGAAATAGGACAATGGCAACTAAACAAAATTCAAGGCAGAATACCTACATACAAACTATTTTAGCCCTAAAAGTGGATGAAGATAAACAAAAAACACAGACTTGCATGACAATACATGGTGCTTAATTGCTACGCCTTACATGTTACTCCTAACCCAAAATGGACTACACTGGGCTTCATTTTCCTCATGACTTTCATCCTTCTCATCATCTTCCTCCTCTGAGCTCTCATCCTCATCCTCTATTTCATTTCTGTCTTCCTCATCATCTTCGGAGAGCTCCAGATCTGACCCTCCATCCACAATCCTTAACAAGATTCTTTCTGCATCTGTCAATCCCCTATCACCTGAAGTGCCTTGCATTTTATATGAAAACAGATTTAGTAAGTCCCCATGTCCACCACGAAGGACATTGGAAAAAACTGTTGTATTCAGTAAGTTTAAAAAATTTGTATGACACCAAAACACCTCAAAATATAGCTTAAACACTTATGTTTTAAAAAACATCCAATATTCAGCTTTAAAAGCACAACATCTAGATAAATCTGATAACTTACCTGTCTTGTGCCCATAAAACAAAGTTGTCGGTATGGCAGCCATTTTAGAAAGACGGATCTTCGGTTTAATTGGATGAAATCCCAACAAATAAGATATCACTGGAAAGCCCAGGATGTCCTCTACTTAGCACAAAAGGTTTTATGCTTTAGTTTTTTAGATAAATCTTTGTAAATCATGTCCCCTCCAGAGGACAAAAATACATTGCTCGGTCTCATGAGGCTAGAGTAGCTATAATTTAAGAAAAGTCATTTCTGAGATTTTTTGGCCCAAATATAATGACTTCTGTTTTCTCCAAGTTTAAAAGTAAAAAGTTACTGGTCATCCAGGCTTTTATGTCAGTTAGACAGGCTTGAAGTCTGGTTAACTGGTTTGTGTTAACAGGCTTAATAGATAGATACAACTGAGTGTCATCTGCATAGCAGTGGTAATTAATAGAGTGCTTCCTAATGACATAGCCTAGAGGAAGCATGTACAGGGTGAACAGAATCGGTCTTAGCACAGAGCCTTGTGGAACTCCATAACTAACTTTTGTTCGAGTGGAAGGTTCATCATGGACATGAACAAACTGGAATCTGTCCGATAAATAGGATTGGAACCACTTTAACGCTGTTCCTCTGATACCAGTCACATGCTCCAGTCTCTGTAATAAGATGTTGTGGTCAATGGTGTCGAATGCAGCACTAAGGTCTAGGAGGACAAGTATCGAAACAAGTCCATTATCTGAGGCTAAGAGAAGATCGTTGGTAACTTTTAACAGTGCTGTTTCTGTACTATGATGTGCTCTAAATCCTGATTGAAAATCTTCAAATAGTTCATTCCTGTGTAAGTGGTCTGATAGCTGCTTAGCAACAGCTTTTTCTAGGATTTTAGAAATAAATGGCAGGTTGGATATTGGTCTATAGTTAGCCAAGACTCCTGGATCAAGACTAGGCTTTTTGAGTAAAGGTTTGATTACTGCAGTCTTAAAGGCCTGTGGTATGTAGCCTGATACTAGAGATAAATTTACCAAGTCCAATAAAGATGAGTTCATTAATGGCAGGGTGTCTTTAAGCAGTCTAGTCGGGATGGGGTCTAAGAGACACGTTGATGATTTCGATGAAGCAACTACTGATGTAAATTCAGAGAGATCTATGGGAGAGAAGCAGTCTAAACATAACTGAGGTCCTACAGATGATTCAAGAGCTACTGTAGTAGAAGATTCATTTATTGCAGGTATAGGAAGCATCTGCTGAATTTTATCTCTAATAGTTGTGATTTTATTTGTAAAGAAACTCATAAATTCATCACTGCTGAGAGCTAAGGGAACACTGGGCTCAACGGAGCTGTGACTTTTTGTCAGCATGGCTACAGTGCTGAAAAGAAACCTGGGATTGTTCTTATTTTCCTCTATTAGTGATGAATAGTATGCAGTTCTGGCTTTATGGAGAGCTTTTTTATATGTTAGTACACTGTTTTTCCAGGCTAGAAAAATTTCCTCTGAGTTTGTGGAACGCCACTTCCTTTCCAGCCTTCGTGATGCCTGCTTTAAGGTACGAACATGTAAATTATACCATGGGGCTAGTCTTCTCTGATTCACTAACTTCTTTTTCAGAGGGGCCACAGAATCAAGCCTTTCACGCAGTGAGGTTACAGCGCTGTCAACAACATGATCAATTTGGTAGGGAGTGGGATTGAAGCAGCTGCCCTCCACTATGTTTATACTTGGCATAGATGTAAATAAAGATGGAATCATTTTCTTGAATTTATTAACAGCGTTGTCGGATAAACATCTGCTGTAGTGGAATTTTCTTCCAAACGCTGCATGATCCATCATTTCAACTTCAAAAGTTATTAAAGAATGATCTGACAAAACAGGATTTGGGGGAAAAACTATTAGATGTTCAATTTCGACACCATAGGTCAGAACAAGATCAAGGGTGTGATTGAAACAGCGGGTGGGTTTATTAACATTTTGAATGAAACCAATTGAATCTAATATAGAATTAAATGCAATGCTGAGGCTGTTATTTTCAACATCTACATGAATGTTAAAATCTCCCACTATAATGACTTTATCTGATCTAAATAATAATAATAATAATAATACATTTTATTTCATGGCGCCTTTCAAAGTCTCAAGGTCACCTTACAGATAGAAAAGGAAGCATACAGCATGATATACATAGAGTGCATTAAAACAACAGTAACAAGAATACATAAACGGCGGGAGAGAATGTAAAGGCAAAAGGGTGGATTATCTAGGAAGTGGGCGAAGTACAGTAAAAGTAAATTGAAATACAGAAACCCAGATGACAGAACAACAAATATGAAACAGTATGAGACAATATGAAATAGGCAGAGGGTGGTAGGACATCACGGGCTGCTTTGAGAAGTTAAGAGAGTTAGGTGGAAAACGCTATACGGAACAGATATGTTTTGAGTGATGATTTAAAAGTTGATAGGTCCGGAGACGACCGGATGCGATGAGGGAGAATGTTCCAAAGGCGGGGCGCAGTGTGGCTGAAGGATCTAGCGCCCATGGTGGCCAGGCACGCTGTAGGGGTGCAGAGGAGAGTGGAACTGGAGGAGCGGAGAGGACGAGGCGGAGAATAGATATGAAGTAGTTCAGTGATGTATGGTGGGGCAATAGAGTGGAGGGCTTTGTAGGTGAGAAGGAGGATTTTATAGTTTATACGGAAGGACACAGGGAGCCAGTGAAGTTGTTTAAGGACAGGGGTGATATGATGTGAGGATGGAGTTCTGGTGATGATTCGGGCAGCAGAGTTCTGGACAAGTTGAAGTTTGCGAAGTGATTTGAGAGGTAGACCAGTGAGGAGTGAGTTACAGTAATCCAAACGAGAGGTGACAAAGGCGTTAATGAGTATTGCCGTGCTATCGGTGGTGAGTGAGGAACGGATGCGGTTTATGTTACGGAGATGGGAGTAGGCCGACCGGGTAGTGGTATTGATATGCTGAGTGAAGGAGAGAGTACCGTCTAGGATGACACCCAGGCTTTTAACTTGGGGGGAGGGGAGGACAGTATTGTTGTCAATTTGAATGGAGAAGGTGCTGGTTTTAGAAAGGGTGGATCTGGTGCCCACGAGGAGAATTTCAGTTTTGTCAGGGTTGAGTTTCAAAAAGTTATGGGTGAACCAGGATTTGATATTATGTAAGCAGGTAAGGAGGGAGGGAGGGGGGAGGGTAGAAGATGGAGCAGCAGAGAGGTAGAGCTGGGTGTCGTCTGCATAACAGTGGAAATTGATGTTATGTTGCCTAAGGATATTTCCGAGAGGAAGGAGATAAATAATAAAGAGGAGGGGCCCCAGGACAGAGCCCTGAGGCACGCCACAACTGACAGTAGAGGGCTGGGAGTGGAAGTTCTGGAGATGGACGGACTGGGTGCGGTCAGATAGGTAGGAGGTGAACCATGAGAGGACCGAGCCGGCTATGCCGATGGAAGCAAGGCGATGGAGGAGAATATTGTGTGAGATGGTGTCAAAAGCTGCAGTTAGGTCAAGGAGGATGAGGATGGAGACAAGGCCAGAGTCTGCGGCTACTAGGAGGTCGTTGGTGATTTTGACCAGGGCAGTTTCAGTGCTGTGAAGTTGGCGGAAACCAGATTGAAAGTGTTCGTATAGGCTATTGGCGGAAAGGTGGGTATGGACCTGGTGGTGAACAACTTTTTCCAGGATTTTGGAGAGGAACGGGAGATTGGAGATAGGGCGGAAGTTGTTAAGGTCGGCAGGATCGAGACCAGGTTTTTTTAGAATTGGTGAGATGATGGCTGTCTTGAGTGATGGGGGTACGATGCCAGAACTGAGGGAAGTGTGAATAATGTGGGTAAGATGAGGAAGGAGAGAGGGGAGACAGAGCTTGACGAGGTTGGTTGGTAGGGGGTCAAGTTTGCAGGTTGAGGGTTTGGATTTGAGGATCAGGGAAGAGATAACCGTGGTGGGTGGAATGATAAAACTCGAAAGCAGGGAGGATACTGGTAGAGAGGGAAGGGTACAGTGGAGGCAGTTCGCAGTGTCACAGATGGGGGGAAATTGCTGGTGTATATTTTCGATTTTTGATGAGAAGAAATCCAGGAAGTTATTGCACAAGGTGGTGGAGAGTGAAGGGAAACTCAAAATTCAAACCACATAGAGACTGTGTCTGCCCCTCGAACATATAAATCAAACAAATCAGAAGTTAACAGAAGAGGAGTTATTCATAAAAACTTAATAAAAATTAAGACCACTCCTCTTATTGAACAGAAAAACAGAACTGTCAAATGTGGATTATTAAATATTAGGTCCCTTTCTTCTAAATCTCTGTTAGTAAATGATTTGATAACTGATCACCAAATTGACCTACTTTATCTTACTGAAACCTGGTTACAGCAGGATGAATATGTCAGTCTGAATGAATCAACCCCCCTCAGTCATAAAAATTATCATGTTCCTCGAAGCACAGGTCGAGGTGGAGGAGTAGCTGCAATCTTCCAGTCAAACTTATTATTAAACTTTCATCCTCAGAACAGTTATAACTCATTTGAGAGCCTCACTCTTAGTCTCTCACATACAAACTGGAAAACACAAAAACCAGTTCTACTTGTCATTTTGTACCGTCCACCTGTTCCTTACTCAGAGTTTTTAACTGAATTCCCTGACTTCCTGTCTGATTTAGTGCTTAGATCAGATAAAGTCATTATAGTGGGAGATTTTAACATTCATGTAGATGTTGAAAATAACAGCCTCAGCATTGCATTTAATTCTATATTAGATTCAATTGGTTTCATTCAAAACGTTAATAAACCCACCCACTGTTTTAATCACACCCTTGATCTTGTTCTGACCTATGGCATCGAAATTGAACATCTAATAATTTTCCCCCCAAATCCTGTTTTGTCAGATCATTCTTTAATAACTTTCAAATTTAAAATGATGGATCATGCAGCGTCTGGAAGAAAATTCCACTACAGCAGATGTTTATCTGACAACGCTGTTAATAAATTTAAGAAAATGATTCCATCTTTATTTACATCTATGCCAAGTATAAACATAATGGAGGGCAGCTGCCTTAATCCTACTCCCTACCAAATTGATCATGTTGTTGACAGCGCTGTAACCTCACTGCGTGAAACGCTTGATTCTGTAGCCCCTCTGAAAAAGAAGTTAGTGATTCAGAGAAGACTAGCCCCATGGTATAATTTACATGTTCGTACCTTAAAGCAGGCATCACGAAGGCTGGAAAGGAAGTGGCGTTCCACAAACTTAGAGGAAATTTTTCTAGCCTGGAAAAACAGTCTACTAACATATAAAAAAGCTCTCCGTAAAGCCAGAACTGCATACTATTCATCACTAATAGAGGAAAATAAGAACAATCCCAGGTTTCTTTTCAGCACTGTAGCCAGGCTGACAAAAAGTCACAGCTCCGTTGAGCCCAGTGTTCCCTTAGCTCTCAGCAGTGATGAATTTATGAGTTTCTTTACAAATAAAATCACAACTATTAGAGATAAAATTCAGCAGATGCTTCCTATACCTGCAATAAATGAATCTTTTACTACAGTAGCTCTTGAATCATCTGTAGGACCTCAGTTATGTTTAGACTGCTTCTCTCCTATAGATCTCTCTGAATTTACATCAGTAGTTGCTTCATCGAAATCATCAACGTGTCTCTTGGACCCCATCCCGACTAGACTGCTTAAAGGCACCCTGCCATTAATGAACTCATCTTTATTGGACTTGGTAAATTTATCTCTAGTATCAGGCTACGTACCACAGGCCTTTAAGACTGCAGTAATCAAACCTTTACTCAAAAAGCCTAGTCTTGATCCAGGTGTCTTGGCTAATTATAGACCAATATCCAACCTGCCATTTATTTCTAAAATCCTAGAAAAAGCTGTTGCTAAGCAGCTATCAGACCACTTACACAGGAATGAACTATTTGAAGATTTCCAATCAGGATTTAGAGCACATCATAGTACAGAAACAGCACTGTTGAAAGTTACCAACGATCTTCTCTTAGCCTCAGATAATGGACTTGTTTCGATACTTGTCCTCCTAGACCTTAGTGCAGCATTCGACACCATTGACCACAACATCTTATTACAGAGACTGGAGCATGTGATTGGTATCAGAGGAACAGCGTTAAAGTGGTTCCAATCCTATTTATCGGACAGATTCCAGTTTGTTCATGTCCATGATGAACCTTCCACACGAACAAAAGTTAGTTATGGAGTTCCACAAGGTTCTGTGCTAGGACCGATTCTGTTCACCCTGTACATGCTTCCTTTAGGATATGTCATTAGGAAGCACTCTATTAATTACCACTGCTATGCGGATGACACTCAGTTGTATCTATCTATTAAACCTGTTAACACAAACCAGTTAACCAGACTTCAAGCCTGTCTAACTGACATAAAAGCCTGGATGACCAGTAACTTTTTACTTTTAAACTCGGAGAAAACAGAAGTCATTATATTTGGGCCAAAAAATCTCAGAAATAACTTTTCTCAAATTATAGCTACTCTAGATGGCATAGCCCTGGCCTCTAGCACTACTGTAAAAAACCTTGGAGTTATTTTTGACCAGGACATGTCTTTTAACTCACACATAAAACAAATCTCTAGAACTGCATTCTTTCACCTGCGCAACATTTCCAAAATTAGGAACATCCTGTCTCAAAATGATGCAGAAAAACTAGTCTATGCATTTGTTACCTCAAGGCTAGATTACTGTAACTCATTACTATCTGGATGTCCCAATATCTCCATAAAAAGCCTCCAATTAATCCAGAATGCCGCAGCCAGAGTCCTGACACGAACAAGCAAGAGAGATCATATTTCTCCTATATTAGCTTCTCTTCACTGGCTCCCTGTAAAATACAGAATAGAATTTAAAATCCTTCTCCTCACATACAAATCCCTTCATGATCAAGCTCCTTCATACCTTAAAGACCTCATAGTACCATATTATCCCAATAGACCACTTCGCTCTCAGAGTGCAGGCCTACTTGTGGTTCCCAGAGTTCTCAAAAGCAGAATGGGAGGCAGAGCCTTTAGCTATCAAGCTCCTCTCCTGTGGAACCAGCTCTCAGCCTGGGTTCAGGAGGCAGACACTCTCTGTACTTTTAAGGCTAGACTTAAAACCTTCCTCTTTGACAAAGCATATAGTTAGGGCTGGCTTCAGGCAACCCTGAACCATCCCTTAGTTAGTTATGCTGCTATAGGCCTAGACTGCCCGAGGACCATTGGTGCACTGAGCTCCCCTACCCTACCCGCCCCCCCCCCTCCCCCTTCTCTCCGACCTCATGTATATTCCACCATTGAATGTTACTAACCTTGTGCTCTCTCTCTCCCCTAGTTTGTGCTCTCTCCCTCCCTCTCTCTCTCTCTCTCTCTCTCTCTGTACCTTCTGCAGGTGTCCCTGGTCCTGGAGCTGTTTATCGCTGATGTGCAGTTACTGGCCCCACCAACTTGCAGTGTCTATTTGTTGTTTATTGTTGCTGTTCTTTTCTCTCTGCTCTATCCACTCACCCCAACCGGTCGAGGCAGATGGCCGCCCAAACTGAGCCCGGTTCTGCTGGAGGTTTTTTTCTTCCGTTAAAGGGAGTTTTTTCCTCTCCACTGTCGCCAAGTGTTTGCTCATAAGGGAATTGTTGGGTTTTAGTTTTAGTTTTTGTAAAGTGCCTTGAGATGATTTGTATTGCGATTTGGCGCTATACAAATAAAATTGAATTGAATTGAATTGAATGGATCAGAGTAAGAAGCAGAAGTGGTGTCAAATCTATTAAAAAACAGGTTAAGTTCATTAGCACACTTTGAGTCTCCTTCCACAGCAGTGTGAGACTTCTTATAACCAGTCATTATTTTCATCCCATTCCACACCTCTTTGATATTGTTCTGTCTCAACTTGTGCTCTACTCTGTCTCTATAGAGTTGCTTTGCCTCCCTCAGCTTCCTCTTGAGTTCCTTCTGTGCGGCTCGGAGTTCCTCCTTGTCTCTTGCCAAGAACACCCTCTTCTGCTTGTTGAGGAGGCCTTTAATGTCCTTATTTATCCATGGCTTATTATTGGGGAAACAACGAACTTTTTTGGATGGAACAATATTGTCCTCACAGAAGTGGATGTAATCTGTGATGCAGTGAGAGATGCCTTCGATGTCCTCACCATGAGCGTCCATGAAAAGGTCCCAGTTTGTAACCCTGAAGCACTCCTTCAGGGCCTCCTCAGCATCCTTTGACCAAACTTTCACATACTTTCACAGCAGACTGCTGTCTTACTACAGGCTTGTATGTTGGTACTAAATATATTAAGTTGTGGTCTGATCCACCAAGTGGGGGTAGGGCTGAAGAGCTGTATGCCTCCTTCACATTGGCATAAAGGAGATCAAGAATCTTATTTTCTCGTGTTGCACAGTCCACATACTGTTTGAAGTTGGTCAGAGTTCCCAAAATACTGACATGGTTAAAATCCCCATTAATTAGTATAAGGGCACTGGGGTGTTTTGTTTGGAGACCAGCGGCAACTGTGTGGATGATGTCACATGCACTCTGTGCTGCAGCTGATGGAGGAATGTAAACAGTCACAACAATGGTGTGTGAAAACTCACGGGGCAGGTAGTATGGCCTCAGTCCAACCACAAACAGCTCAATGTCTGGAGTGCAGATACAGTCTTTCACTGTTACATGTCCAGGGTTGCACCATTTGGAGTTAACAAAAACTGCGAGACCACCTCCTCTTTTCTTGCCGCTCTGTTTGCCTCTGTCCGCTCACACTAGTGAGAACCCAGGCAGTTCAAGCGAGCTGTCCGGTATATTTTTATACTCTGTTAATCATTTTTACCTGTTCTTACTCTGCCTTTTGTGTGGCTCCTTATAAAGACTTCCCTCTCTCTTTTATGTGTGCGGGAGCATTTACACTAGTTGATGTTACCAGTTTGTTTGTGGATACAATATTGTTTGTATTTTTCCAGTGCCCTGGGGATCCCAGGAGGAATAAACTATAGTTTTCTTGTCCTGCATTTGGGTCCTATGCCTCTCCTTCCCTCATCTCTTCAGCAGGCCACCAAAACGTTTGGTTTACTGGACACCCTGCTTACCATCATCCAGAACGCCCAGGAATACAGTGAGGTACTGGTCTTTTGCACTGTATTAACGAGGTGCTTCACGAACCCTCCTGGCTATGTGACTAAGCAATGGGCAGACCAGACACTAGCCCTCGTTGCTTCTGTCCGCTCAGTGTTGGGGAACTGCCAGTTCCTACAGGTCCCCCTTGAGGCAGCTAAGGGGCTGTGCTACCCCTTTACGACTGTCTGGATTTCCCCGCCGGTTTTCAAGGTTTTCTCACCAGCTTCCCAGGCTTCTTCACCGGTTTTCCAAGCCTCACCGCTGGTTCCCCACTCTTCGACACCGCTTTTCCAGTCTTCGCCACCAGCTTCCCTGTCGGCTCTCCAAGATCAAGCGCCGGCTTCTCAATCACTGATGCCGGCAGAGGTGTGTGCCATCTGGCAGGAGCTTAAGACTTAGCCCCTGGCTCCTTGGGACTTCGCCCCAGTTCCCACTGACTGCCCAGAGCTGCCTTCTCGCTGCCGAAGCCCAGAGCTGCCTTCTTGCCACCAGAGCCCAGAGCTGCCTTCTCGCTACCAGAGCCTCCAGCTCCCCAGCAGCCAGAACCTCTAATCCTGCAGCCTCGACGTCAACGGCATCGCCACCATCCGAAGAACCAGATTCCAGAACCTCAATGTGCCGACGAAGCCGTCCCTGCTGAGGTTCCTCCCTCTCAGCCGCATGAACCTCAGCGCACAGATGACAACATCCCTGCTGAAGTTCCAGCCCTGCTTCCGGACCCTCAGTGTGCCGATGACACTGTCCCCGCCGAGGTTCCTCTCCGGCCTTCTGAGCCGTAAGCTGTTCTTACTCTGCCTTTTGTTTTGCTCCCTATAAAGACTTCCCTCTCTCTTTTATGTGTGCGGGAGCATTTACACTAGTTGATGTTACCAGTTTGTTTGTGGATGCAAGAGAATATTGTTTATATTTTTCCAATGCCCTGGGGATCCTAGGAGGAATAAAATATAGTTTTCTTGTCCTGCATTTGGTCCTACGCCGCTCCTTCACTCATCTCTTCAGCAGGCCACCAAAATGTGATAACAAGTTTTGGCTTTAGTAGCTACTTCTGTGTTTTGGTATGAGAAAATTTTTATAAGCCATTTTTAGCTATTTAACATTGTCTAAATGTCTACATGCTATCCCAGCACAGCACCATTTAGTTTATAAGGCACATAATGATGCCTGTTTTAACAGATGGCATCACAGAATCCAGAGGAAGCTGGACTGTCTAATGTAATGGAGGGAGAGTGACATGAATGAGAGGAGACGTGAGAGACGAGGAGGAAAGAGAAAAAGAATGAGTAATGTGCTCATTAAATTTCTGCTTTCTCAACCTGTGACACATTTCCCGCAGCTGATCACAGGCAAACCTGAGGTCATCATTATTAGCCATGTTGCCCTCCGACACCTGTGTGTAGAAAACACTGTGCAACAGGGAACAGCTTAGTCTAATTGAACAGCTGCAGAGTTTTGTTTTCTTTACCTTAGGAGGATTTACAAATTGGATTATTTTTGTCATAAAGGCATTCACAATGTAAGCATTTATTTGGGTCTTAATTACACCTCACTTCAATTCTCTGTAAACCGGCATGAGTCAGCAAACCTCCAAAACAAGATTTTACTCAAAGCAGATGGCTGAGTTACTTTCTGATCAACTTGCAAAGAAATCTCAAAAACTGGTTTTCCCACAGACTGTGAAATACACAGATGATCAGACAAATGACATCAGAGTTTCTCGTTTTCAATTTAAGATCTAGTGACATATATTTTATTAGCCCTTGTCTACTTCATAAAAATAATATAATATGTATCAGCAGCTACAATGTAATTATTAAGTAAAAGACTATAAACCCAGTGGTTTTAGTTTAGATATGAGCTGATGGCAGGAGAACAGAGGAGATATGAAAGAAGGAGGAGGACAGGGGGAGCAGAGGACATGGGAGGTGAAAGTGAATGTAATAAAGCAGGAGAGGAGACAGCACAGCTGAAGAGACAGAGGTTTCTATGGGGCTATCAAAGCTAATCAAAATTAAAGTCAGCGTGAGGTTAAGTAAAGAGGTTAATGTCGCACTAGTGGGCAGTTAAACCTTAACAGCTGAACTATTTTCAACAATCAGACACATTCACTATTGGAGAGTAAGCTTTACTGTTTTGATTTTATTTTGTGCTATCAGCAGTGCCTCATCCCACCAACATCACCACACACAACAAACATACACATACACAATGCTAATTTGACTTGCTAGGAAGGAAATAGTTTGATTCGCTTGAGTAGGTCCCTGGACATGAATCTAAAGACAGTAGGGAGCGTGCAGAGCAATCAAGTGATAAAGCTTATTATCTGTGAGGAGCTATATTCTAAGACTTATTATCTACCAGGAGTTAAATGACTTTCAGGTCCTCAAAGGCCTGATGGCCTGGTTTGACTTGTCAGGAGAGAGAAAGAAGAGGTGGTTGGAGAAAGATGGGTGGATGAGAGCACACAGAGCTGAGAGGAAGAATCTATCAGGTGATAGGGATGGAAGGAGAAGAGAGAAGAGGACACAGGTGGGGAGAGAAGCCCAGATGTGAGCAAAGAAGGAGAGGAGGTAAAAAGATGAGAAAACACAAAGATGAGGAGGAGAAGAGTTTGACAGGAGGGAGGGAGAAGAAGGTGATTCACAAGTGTGGGCAGTCACTTTTCTGTCTTTTTCAAACTGCCGTGCAGCCAATTTTGTGTTTAGGGTTTGGAGATATACTGCACAGCACTTCATAAAGCTGCAGGCTGCTGCATTGTGTCTTTGTTGAGGCAGTTCGGATAGTTTGCTACTATAGATACTGTAGATAGTTTATTGCCTTGGATACCACAAGTGTTGGCATAGCAACAATAGATTTGGACTGTCTGTGCTCACTTGGTGCTATCAGTAACTTCACTCGAAGATAACATGCAGACTATGATATGATGTAACAGGTGGTCATATGCACTAATTTCAGAATGATCTAATGGACTGAATATGAATGACATCATTAAATCAAATGAAAAAGAGGTCCCAAAAGAGGACCCAAATGAAAAAAGTCGATCATGGTGTGTAATTTTACAGCAACTTGTCAAATTGCAGCCAGCAATACAGCATGCTAGCATGTAATACCTTGTAGTGCAAGTACACAGAAACATCAACAGTGTCTTTGTGTGTTGAATGTCAGTCCAAAAGATGTTTAATTTCAGCTCTCAGTATTTGTACCTCCACCAATTATAGTACAGATGACCAAACGATCCAATTCTTGCCATTTTATTTCATTATTTGGATGTGCCTGTCTGTTTTCAGTGTTTGTTATATAGAGTGTATACTGTATATAAATACTGTACTCTTAGTGTAAAATTTAATTATGTATTTTAGATTGCAGTGATGGCTGAGTTTGTCAACTAAATTAGGAATCTTTTTCAAATTTGATTTGACAATGAGATAATATGAGAGAAAATCCTGATATATGTATATCTATGTGTGACCCACTGTTAGCTGCTACTGTAATTGTTGTCTATGTACCTATTAAATCAGCCAACTGATTGAGTGTGACGGTTTAAGGCCTGACGCAACTTCTTTTTGGTGAGCTTAGCAATTTTGGATCAAAATCTGATTCTTGTGATGGACTTTTTTTTAGTTCCTTTGGATCAGTTTGAAGGCACATGATATAAAACCTGAAGATATTTTTTCAAAAGGTTAACCTCAATTGAGGTTATAGAGAAATACTAAACAGTATTTTTCGAGGGCTTTAAACAACTTAACCATTGCTGAATATCCAAACATGGAATTAACAAACTTCTGTATTTAGTCATCCAGGCAGCACATTACTGGTAGATAGCTTCCAGCATAAAGTGTGCTAATGAGCACACCGTGCACCAGTGTTAACTTAGTCCATCTTTAAACATACAATATTGACAAAGCTAATACAAAGTATGGGCTGTTGAGTACAACGTGAGTGTTATTCTACAGTCGGTAAATGAACTCAGCACTCTTAACTGAAAGATAAATTGACTTTACTAGCATGACTTGTGTAAAAAGCTTCTTAAACAGAAAAGAAATGATATGGACAGAAGGGCTTAAAAGGAATGAAATACTGATATTATTCACCACTCAAGTGCAGCTTAGCAGCCACAATAGTTTGTATGTGTTTGTCATGTTAGATAGAAGATGAGACACAAAACTATGACAAAGTGCCTTGGTTGGTTAAGATTATTCTTTATTATTAAGTGCCACAAAATGCTTTGTGTTCATTGTGCTTACATTTTCTGAATACTGGCTCAAAAAAAACACAGGAGATTGTTTCTCTGCAACAGAGATCCAAACCTCCTGAGATAAGGTGTGTCAGATAATCGCTATATAGCTGTAAAAATGTCTCAATCTTTACAAACCCTCTTGCAATAAATGATTTTTTAGGTTATTCTTTAACTTGGAAATACAAAAAGAAGAGGTCAAGCTAGTACAAGATTTTTAATTCTTCTCTACCTGAATTCTAGTTAGTTTCATTGTGCTACTTTCTTTACGGTGGAGATGACTAGAATGGAAGTGCTTAGAGAAAACAGACCGACTGGAGCTCGCCCAGACCAAGACATATAGACAAACAGAAAGCTCAAGTCTTCTGCCTTAAAACCATGGAACAGTCATACGATAACTTTAGCCAAATACCCATCAGATGTTTAGAGTGCTGTGAAAAGTTGCCGAAAGCTTCAATGTACATTGGCCCAATTTGTGACACGGAAACAACTGGAGACATTGCAACCAGAGATTCTCTCAGTGGTTTGTTTCACAACTTCAGTAGCTACAGCTCAGTACAGTAAATGTAAAGTTTTAATTGTTTCTTTCTCTTCAGACAGCAATAAGAAATAAGGTTTTAGGGTTGATTTGTTATTTATATCTCTACCAGTGATTGATGTTTCAGAGATATATTAAGAAATATGAATGCAGTGCTTTTTTTTCTTTGCATATATGCTCTTGTGCTTTTAATATTCAGATATATTTGACTAGTATTTGTGTTTAAGCACAAAATAATGTTTGTGGCTGTTTTATGTATAGTTGTTGTGATTACTGTGGCCAAGTCTTAACAATCATAGTTAAAAAGACCAAAAAAATGTAAGCCCTAGTAAGTAGGAGCTTGATGACTAATTGTCTGATATGATTCAAGTAATTGCTGCTCAAATCTAGTTCACACATCACAAAGAGAGATAAGACCTGCAATTTGCTGGCTGCTCCCGTCACTACGTAAACTGCCTCCTTGCTATTGACTTGTGAGCTATGTTTCTCAAAAAGCTTCTTTGTAAAAGATGGGAAGATTGTATCATCTTATTATTTAACAAAACACATAAACACAAAGTCTACAAATGTAGACTTTGATTTCATAAAATCGTCAGATTTCACAGCCTTTGATGTCATGTACAGGTCCTACAACTTTATCTGAGATGTAAATTACATTAAGTAATGGGTCAGTGTATCAGAGCAGATTGTCCTTTTGTCCCTAAAATGTTGTTGGATATCAGTCAACCCCATATCTAAATGTAAATCTCTCAGACTTACATTTGAACATTAAACTTGTGTCACCCACAGCAACTAATCAGCAGGCATTGTGTAATCACGTGCAGGAATGCACCCATGTACATAAAAAGACTGTGTCTACGTGAGGTTACCTTGTGGACATACAACATGGCCTATGAACAAAGACAGATGCTTCATTTTGTTGTGCAGATCTGTGTGTCCTCAGTCCATCACCTGGGAAGCTCCATGAATCTGTAGAAAAGATTTCTGAGCTGCAGAGAACTGAGTACAGCAACACTGGTACTGGCCAGCTAGATCAAAAAATAAAGCATCTATGGGGTCAGGTTAAGTTAGCCTGTCTCTAGGTCTGCCACTTAGAGTTAATCAATAGTTGGCCCATTAGGAATGAATAGGGCCTACTGCAGAATAATCAGGACATTTGTACCTACAGTATGGGACTGTAATGGTTAACCTGCAATCAGACCATCCAACTGAAGTGCTAGCTTTTTCTGTGGTTTAAGAATGCACATTTTATGGTTTGGAAGTGCACTAGAAGGGTGGTTGAATAATGCATTACATTTAAAGTTGATCTCAGTCCAACTTCAATGGTGCACCAAACTTTGACTTGGTTTTCTGTTTCTATTGAAAGTATATGGTATTTAACAAGAGAGTTGCTAATACTATGTAAGCTACATCTGTATCTATCACATCTCAATGCACATTTCTCCAATCAGAGAGCTGTATTAATGCTTTGTGTTTGTATCAAAATATAGACAAGATGTGTCTCTTGCTATTTTTAGAAGGTTGTTATTTAGCTGTGTGAAATACGAAAGATGATTTTAACACATTGAAGTGACATTTTAACATCCCAGAACTTTTCTGAGTAAAATGTCGAGAGGTCTTTGCAAAGTCTGGCCTCTCTTAGTTTATTTCATGCTTGAGTTAGCCTTGCTCAGGTCTGTCAGGGTTATAGTTATCCTACAATAGGCCTCATACCCAACAGGCAGCTGATCCCAGCCTCTCTAGCCTACATCCTACATTAGTTCTACTCGCTAAGAGGCAGGCTGTGCATAACAAGAGAGGAAAGACAGGACTTTTCTTTTTGTTACTCTAACACTACATTGGCATGTTCCCTGATGTCTGTAATATTTGTATTTTTCTGTTTATGACTATAGGTGAAGTAAAACATACCTGATTTTAAACTGCTATACAGTAGTAGGTAATACTTCATAACTTCATCATAAAATACCATGCATTAGGTGATTATTGCTTTAAAAGAGTCCTACGGAGGCTCCAAGAGAAAAATATTGCCCTCAGGTTCTATCTATAAGATTTTGGCAAAAAATCATAAGCTTTTTATGATGTTGGCATAGATTCACATTTTTTTCTTTCTTTTTTTTGCATGCAATAATGCTAATAAGAGCAACATAATAACAAACAAATAATAAAAAAAAGTAACATATACTTTGGCCTGTCAGCAATAAAAAGAGGTTGGCAAATATTCTACATACATGTACAGAAATGAAAGTGCAACAAATAAATAACGCTGCGCCTTCATTATCAAATCAAGTATAACCTTACAACATATAAAAATGAAAATGCTCAAATAAATAAATAATTACGTAGTATTTTACCTCGGTAGTGGAGAGAATATGGTCACTTGGTGCAGCAGAACAATATTATCATTATTATTATTACTATTACTACTATTATTCCCCCAAAAGAGCAATATCAGAAGGAAAAACTCTTGCACTGCCTTTCAGTGCAGGGAAGAACCCAGTAGCTTTAGGCTTACTATTGTCTTTGTCATTATCATCATCATAGTCATCATTATCATCATCATCAATGTCCCAAAATATATGGTGTCATACTGTGTCTAGATGGCATAAGGAAGCAAAGTTAGTGTTGCTAACAGACAGAGGAGGTGAAGAGTTTTTGACGAAGTGCATGCGTCGATCAGTTAAATCCTTAAGTGGGAAAAACTCAAGGAGAAAAAATTGTGCTATCTTCATCATCTTCATCATCATGAATAGGTTCCAAGGGAAAGCAAGGTGGGAGGTATGTGAGATAGGGGTAAGAGAGAAAGCAAGGTTGTATTCTGAGCAAAAATAGATTGTTTGTGTAATGGTAATTTATGTCTGCAGTCTTGTCTGTTGTTTTATCTAAGCAGGAGATCATGCATCTAGGGGGCCAAGAGGAGAGAAGGGGCCTTTGAAGCAGGCAGACTCATAGTGCTTGTTCAGGTAGCTCTTGAGTGCGAAGGTCTTGTTGCAGCGTTTACACTTGAAGTGTTTGAAGGCCGAGTGGGTCTGCATGTGAGCACGCAGGTTTGAGCGGTCTGCGAAGGCCTTCCCGCAGTGGGCGCACCCAAACGGCTTTTCACCTGTGTGAGATCGCATGTGGCCCTGTAAAAGCCAAGGTCGACTGAACGCTTTCCCGCACACATCACATTTGTGCTTGAGGTCATGAGTAAGCAGGTGCATGGCCATGGCAGGCATGGACACATACACCTTCCCGCAGGTGGGACATTTCTTTGCCAGCTTGCTGTCCAGCGAGCGGTGTGTCTGTTTATGTCGGCTCAAGTTGGAAGATGTGGCATAGGTTTTGCCGCACTCATTGCAGGTGTGCCTCTGAATGCTCCTGGGACTGCCAAGGGCTTTCCTTCTCGAGCGGCCGTCAGTGATGAAAAAGGCATCGACTGTGTAACCCTCGCTCACTGCAGCATCTCCATTGATGTAGCCATCTGTGATTTCTGAGCTGGGGCTGTCAGGAGACTCAGAGTCAGGGGCTCCATAGTCACTGTGAATACCATCATAGAGGGGGTCAGGGGAGGGCACCTTGATCCCACTGTCACTTTCACCATCGTACACAACAGGGCTGATGTATTCACTGATGTAACCAGCTGATATGGAAGAAAGAAAACAGTATTAGGCTATAGAACACAGAGGTGAAAGTTATAATAAAATTGGGTTTATGGTGAACCCTGACATGACAATTCAGAGATACAGTATATGAAACCAGACTACAGTATTTTTCTCTGATGCAGCCACAATATAATTTAATAGGTAGTAAAGAATGCAACTCTATTATTTCTATCTTAAAAGGCATAGAGTGGCACAGGTGGAAAAACTTTCTGCCCATTACACTGGAGACCTGTGGGACATAAACTGGTAATAAAAAACAATGAACATGCAGAAAAAAGACACACTAAATGTACCTAAAAGAGGGACAAGAGCAAAAAAAGTTTGGATTAATGCCATTAGACTGCTGTAAAAATTAAAAACAAACTGTTCTTTCTCCATAGAGACAGTACTCATAGAGATTCCCTGTACTGCCCAACATCACACAATCTGAACTGGTAAAATTACGAATTACTAAATTATTAAAATTACTGGTAAAAAACGCTGGTCACAGTGCAGGGGAGGTGCAGCGTATCTTAGCGTTGTGTAAAAAAAGCCTGCAGTGATAATTCAGCAATATAACTCCTCTTGGCTCTCAAAGGTTGCAGTTAAAACACTTCCTCTGTGAAAGATAAATGCACAGAGGATGACCCTGAATTTGAGAAAGCTGATTTAGCATGTGAAAATGAGCATCAGCACCACAGACAGATCCAGTGCTCTGCATGTCGATGGCACAGTGACAGCAGGCTGCTGTACAAGCTCTGTCAGCGTAGCCAGCAGTGTGGTGGTTTTTGTACAGATCAGGGGGTTGGAAACTTGCATGACAAGCCTCAAGAACAAAATGCAGTTACTGGAACTCATTTTCAGACAGCATGGAGACATATTGCAGGATGGATTATACTGCCACTACCTATATGCATGTGTGAATTCTTTCCAATTCCACACATAGTTTTGGGGGGAATTATACAGGATACATGAAAAATACTTAACTGCTTACAGTACAGCACTTGACATGCATCCATCCATTATCCATACCTGCTTATTCCTATTTAGAGTCACAAAGATCTGCTGGAGCCAATGCCAGCTTTTTTTGGGTGAAAGGCAGGGGTACGCCACATAGAGACAAACAACCAGACACACGCACACACACTCTCACTCTTATGGGCAATTTAGAGTCACCAATAAACCTGACATACAAGATTCTGGACTGTAGGAGGAAACCAGAGTACCCGGAGTAAACCCACGCAACGAGAACACACAGAAAGGTCCCTGTTGGGTTTTTAACCAGGAACCTTTTTACTGTGACGCAACAGTGCTAACCCCCAATCCACCATGCTGCCCCAGCACTTGGACATACAGTAGATAAATACATAATAACCAGCTTGTGTACAAACACATGTTATAAAATAGCCTACTTTTAGATTTGGTTTACTAATATCAAAACTTGAGTCTGTTATTTTCTGCTTATTTACTGTTTTTTGTTTTTTTTTTTTCATTTGGACAATGATGTAACCAATCATACAACATTTTTTACACATACACACTGGACTGTCTGAAACTATAGTGTAACAGCTGTGGTTTGGCTTAATGAAACACATGATAGGGTAATAGATTAAACAGATTTTTCTTTAACTCAAACATCCATAAATACAGCCTTTTGTGCTACATTATGACATAGGCTATTTTCCGACCTCCTGTCACATGTCCCCCATAAAACACCTCATACAGTACATACCCAATGGCTATCCTACTTGTGGAGAATCATCTACACCGAGCCAACCAAGTAATATCATATAGACAAGCATAAAGCACAGAAAGAGAAAAAAATTTTGTTTATGTTAATAAGAATATATATATATATATATATATATATGTATATATACATACATACATGTATTATATGTAACATTCCTCCAGTCTCAGAGGATTTTTGAGTAAGAGGCAATAAGCACCATGTGACGCCATATATCTATATATCTGCCTACATGTAATAACAGCTACTTCATATCTGCTTCAGCTTCCCCACTGAATGCACAGTCCCATCACACACAATCCACGGAACACGGGCGGGACATGAATTATTCCAGAAGCCGATTCGCTCAAGCAGAAAGTTTCTCCTAACTTGGTGCGCTGTTATGGGTAGAGCCTGTGCTGAGACCGCATGAAGCTGTTACCATCAGATGTTCGGGATGGAGGTAAAGCGTGGCTGGGACAGGCAGCGGTGCGAGATGCTGCTGTGGCAGCATGCCGTGTCATGCAGACCAGGGTTTCGTAAATCTCCAGATTATAAATACACCACTGGCAGCTTTTGTTTTTTTGCTTTATGAACACAGAAATACCGGCGAGGTGAGGCCGCGCACGGAAGGTGGAAGCACCGCAGTTGACTAAATTTCCTCGTCAAAGGCATCTGTTTTTTTGTTTTTTCTTCTTCGTGTAAAATGTGACGCATCTGGTTAGAGAGTGTGAGTGTGTGTGTGTGTTTGGGGGGGCAGCACAAAACTATGAATCACACTGTCACGTCTGGATAATTGCTATTGGGCCTGCACTGTGATACTTAAAGCATAAATCTTGAAATAATATACAATAACAGATCATCCACATTCTGCACCTACATCAAGACAGAACAAAACTCAGATCCAGAATCTGATAGCTTTCTGCATATTCAACAGTTTATCGGTCACTGTAAGGGTTGTCACTTCTGACCCAGTTGTTTCTTTATGTGAGAGTATGAGAGTTTATGGTTGGTACAGGCACAGAGAGAGCAGTGCATTTATCAGTCTATAGGTATCGTTGTGCAGAAACAAATGGGGCAAGCGCACCTGGACACAGAATGTAAGATATAAACTATAGGCCAGTTTAACAACAAATCTCTCTGATTATGTCTATGTAAAAAAAAAAAAAAACACGATACTAGGAAGTATTTTGTTTTCATGCAACAGTTGTCATGACAGCTTTCTGAAACGCACAGATGAATTAACATATCAAGTCTGACTTTTATAGTGAAATAAAAGCAAATAAAAGCGGTTAAATATTAGTAACCAGTGTAATGTCTTTATCTCCTTTAACCTTACTTAGCCTGCGTAGGGGGGAAAAAGTCCCCGCTGACTATGAGCCAAAATCAATGAAACATGGGAGGCTGCTGGATTTAGTGGATTTCTCAAGTGACCTTTCCGCTTCAGTGGCAACCTACCTCCTACGCCCGACAAAACGCTTCAAATCAAGCCTGCTTTGACTTCTGTTCTGCCTGTAAATAAAGTGTTAAAGACAGGTAGAGCAACCCCCCCCCCCCCCCCCCCCCCCCGCCCCTCACCGAAGTGCATACAGCGCTTACAGTCGACACTATTAATTCTTTGGAGTCTTTTAGAGTTGCTTATTTTGCTATGCATCGCGCGGCCGTGAGGCTTCCATTACCTACGAGAAAGGTAATCACTAGGTTATAATTCCGTGCTGTCTGCTGTTGTTCTGTAATCAGGTGATTATAGGCTGCTTATCACCCACATCACACAGGTAGCCATCAGCCTTGTTTCGCATGGAAATGCTAAACAGCTTTATTATATAACTCCTACAGCACAGAGCAGGCGATGCCCCGGGATATAAGCTACGACATGAAACAGGCTGAGCTCATTATAAATATTGGGTACACTCTGAGTCTATATGCGCATTTCGTTGTCTTTTGTTATGAGTTGCAGATCTGCACCGGTTCAACCAGTGGGGTCCCTTTTAAACACCGAGGACAGTAAAGTCCTCCAGGACCCCGAGGTAAATGTCCCTCTTAGTGACGCACTTGTAACCTTATTGTGGAAAGCAACACTATTAGATTCCCCGCCTGTGCACCTCCTGCTCTTTGGAGCGACTTGTTTTCTGAGACACCTGTTAGTGCTCACTGTGTGGGCAGCATGACCTACCTTTGTCATGGAGCCGCAGGCTGAGGTCCGTCCTGTGCCGGTAGGCGTTCTCCAGATCCGCCCCGGTGGAGAAATCATCCAGTTTCACCTTTTTCACCAGAAAAGACCTTGGCATGGTGGTGCGACACCGACACACGCTGTCACAAACACAACGGCACACACTCACAAACACAGCCGATCACCCACGACCTGGCCAGCGTGGTGATTCGCCCGTTACACACCAAGAAGACAGACGAACCGGAGGAGAACTGTCTTCAGGTTTGAAGGAGGCGCGAGCTGTGGATGATCCGGTAAAAGACTTTCCGTTCGCTCGCGGCTTATTTGCTTTTTCTTCTTGTTTCAGTCTCTCTGACCGCCGCCTCCTCTCCCCGCTTTAGTCCTCCTGCAGAGGATGGATATACAACTTCAGCACCGGACAGCTCCCTCCGGGGGTGCCTCGCGCTCTCAGTGCTCGCGGGTTGTCGGCAGACCGGAGGACAGAGGCTCCTGAGCAGTCAAAAGAAAACCATAAACAAAAATCAAAATGAATGAAAAACAAAACAACAGGCGGTGGAAGGCACCCTGCAGCGCGTGCGGCGGCTTTCGGGCCTCTTTAAAGAAGAAGAAGGGGAGATGGAGGAGGATGGAGGGAGGGATGCGGAGGAAATAAGCAAAAAACAGAAATTGGAGGACGATTTTGGAAGATTTTCAAAATCCAAAAAAAAAATTCTGTTAGATCTTGTCTTTCCTTCTTTGTCACAGGAATAGTCCTTTAATCCCGTTAAAAGCGACTACTCAGGTCGGTTAAAAAGAAATCACTGTAAGACTCCCCCCAGCCGAAAGGATCAACAGCATCCCCTCTCTCTCTCTCTCCCTCCCTCTCTCTCCCTCTCTCTCTCTGTATCCCTCTCTCTTCTCTCTCTCTTTTCCCCTCGGTCTCTCTCTTTCTGCAGCTTCTGTGAGGTGTTCCCGTGAGTGTGCCGTTTCACGATCAGCTGTTGGCATTTATACGGCGCAATGAGAAAGAGAGAGAGAGAGAGAGAGAGAGAGAGAGAGGATGGAGGGATTGAGAGACATACGGGTAGAGGGAGTGCTTAATTTAATCCATCCCACATCCCCGGGGAGCGGCGAGTGGCCCGGATGATTTATTGAAGCTGTTATCACCCTCCTCTTTCTCTTTCTTTCTCTGTCTTTCATTCTATTTCTCCCTCCTTTTCTCTTCATTTTTGAGAGAGAGAGAGAGAGAGAGAAAGAGAGAGAGAGAGAGTGTGTGTGTGTGTGTGTGTGTGTGTGTGTGTGTGTGTGTGTGTGTGTGTGTGTATCTAAGGCGAGGCGCCATGTTTTAGGGAGATAAGAATGGGAATTATTGTTATGGTTTTTTTAAGCACTCATCGATTTTATTCAGCTATCACAGCGTGTTACATGAATTTTAAATATTGTCCCATTGTGCTTGAGTTTAGAGAGTCTATGTACAGGACCGACGTTTTTTTTTTTTGGCTTCTTTTAGGTTATCACCTGCTAAGTATATTCTATCTTTTCGTGGCTTTGACATTGATTTTATGGGGAATATTAACCAGCATGTTGAGCGCTTCCTAATTATCATTAATGTGGGCCCGAAGGCAAATGGGTGTAGACCAAATGGAGTGTTTTACAGTGACTGCGGAATTAATATGGGAATAGAGTAATATCTGTCCAAGGGGTCACACTGGGTTCACAGACAAGTTTTACTGCAAGATCCAGGATCTTGTCTGTCTGTGGTCTGTGTCGATATGAGAAAATTTGAAAGATTAATGAAATAGGCCTATCTGCAGAGTACACTTTCTTTAATATTTCCTCTAATATCACTTAAATAGTATTTTTAAAAACAAAAGAAAAATGTGCTCCTGATGTGTTTGTAGAGTTCAGAGGACATGTTTGATATCAAGTTTGATCATGTAGTCTAGTGATTTAGTTTTAAAGTCCCCCTTGGCAAACATGATCGACAGACTGGGGCATAAAAATAGGTGCAGACGGGATTCAAGTTAAAGTTTGAGATCTGACGAACCACTTCCTTGTTGGTTTGAGACCCTGACCAAATGTAAAAATATGCTTTAATTAGACCCACAGGGGGAAAGTGCACATTACTGCTCTTATAGAATTAAAAAGTAGTGCTGTGTTTTAATGAGGCAGGTGCAGTGTAGGACATAGTGACTCAGATTTGTGGGGTGCTGGAAAGTTGCTGAACATCTGATAAAGGTTAGAGGAAGCTCAATGGATGACTCACAGCGACGAAGAAAACACTTGAAGATCAAGTATGCACCTTTAATGGGAGAGTTTGTCTTATCAGCTCTGCCTCTCAGTTTATTGGTGCTAGTAGGACCTTTAAAAAGTTGGTGTAAATTATTAAGTCAATACCTGAGAACTTAACTTGGGTGTGGAAAATTAGATAATATATAGATATAATATAGGATGAAACAAAATACATAAATGATTAATCCAACTGTGAACTGCAGTAAAATGACTGCAAAGTAATTAGGTAAATATTGAGATCTTGGTACAAATAAATGCATTGATTTTTAAATCAATGTCTTTAATATTTCATGATATGTACATTTACTGTATTTTTAATATTTAATGCAGAATTCCAGTGTGTATTGTGTACAACCATAAAAGACCAACATGCAATAAGTCAATATTATCCAGAAGACAAAGAAAAATCTTTGCCGGTCGTTCCTTGTATATAATCTGTGCACGCATAAATATTAGTTTAAAGGTTATGTGCTTCATATTTATTTCTTCAAATATTGAAGAGGTCAGGGTGTATTACTCCGTACACATGCATAACTATTTCTTACTGCCTTACTGGCTAAATAAATGAACTCATAATCTCTGTCAGTCAGACAGATGGAGAAGGACAGTGAGGAGATGTCAAGTTGAAGAGGCAGCGTGAGGCTGATATGCAGAAGGATGCGGGTGATACTGACTCTTCCTGCATAGTTGGCAATGATGATGAGAAAGGTGATAATGATGAAACTGAATGAAGTGAGGCGCCTGGGTCATTTGAGCTTGATGCATGGATGTCTAGGGGCTAGAAGAGTCCGATGTACAGTAATTGGTGTGTTGAAGTTCAAGGTAATGTTTAATATGACCATGTGCATGTTCTCCCCGTGCTTGTGTGGGTTTACTCCGGGTACTCCTGTTTCCTCCCACAGTCCAAAAACATGCATGAGTAAGTGAGTGAGTGCCCATAGGAGTAAGTGAGTGTGTGTGGTTGTTAGTCTTTGTGTGTCTATATGTGGTCCTGTGATGGACTGGTGACCTGTCCACGGTGTACCCCTGCCTTCCACCTGAAAGAGAGCTGGGATAGGCTCTAGCAGATCCCTGTGACCCTGGTTAAGGAATAAGCAGGTATAGAAAATGGATGGATGTATTTAGTATTGATTTCAGGCCACGTTATGTGTGCAATATGTGCATCAGGGTTAGGGTGTAACCATTCTGTGTGTATGTGTGTGTGTGTGTTGTGATACCAGTCCATCTGTTGTCCTTAATCAGGGGTAAAGCAGATGAATTCCATCACCTGGAGACTGGCTTAGGGAGGTCCAATTAAACATAAATACACATACATGCACAACTGGCTTAACACACACACACACGCCATACACAAAAACCTAAACAACAACTGGCAGTCGATTGAAATAACCTGCAACATTAACAACATATTTCATCATCATTAGAGGCCATGTGGGCGTACACACACGTAGCCTAACAACTAGACATGGACCAGATACAATAACACATTCACACTTCATAGACTTAACACACACACACGCACACAAACACATACATACACAGGCCTACTGTAGTCATACATACATTTTCATTTATTGAAATGTGTTTCAGAGCAAAGAGAAGCAGTTTAGTTCATACACGTCCATTATTGATTGCATCATCCACACACAATATTTAACAAACCACTCATATGGTTTTGGCAAACAGCATAAATATTTTCTTGCCACTGACATCTCCTGTAGATCTCCTGTATCTTGTACCAGCAGAAATTAATTGCCAAAGCGACGAGTCACTCATTGTGTCTATGACAGAATGGCGATGCGAGCGTAATTTCCAAAGATAGAAGGGACAATATTTCACGGCAGCGCACATGAGTGTGAACTGCAGCCAAAAGTAGAAAGCTCTGGGTGTTCTCTCATTGGTGTCATCCTCACACTTCACTAACAGCACCACACTTTATTTCTGGGACAAACAGGAGGTTTTTATTTTGATAGCAGGCCTTGTGAGCAAGCCAACAGAACTGTAACCTGTGACCTCCCTGTAATTACATGAATAAAATGCAAAATAAATCACATTTATAGATATGAGAAAGTTGAGGAATGCAGTTTGTTTATGAAAAAAGATCTTTTGCATCTTGCTCTTTATGATGACTCTTCCATATTTTTCACTATTGAAAGGTTTTTCAGTTTCTGTATCCAAATCCAAAAGGGAGAAGGGCTTGAATGGTGTATATGCAAATTTGGAAAAAATGTAGGTGTTTAAAACTCGATCTCATGTGTCCACTATACAGTTCACATGTTTTTGAGGAATTCGGGAGAAACATGTCGGCTGTGACAGATGATCGACACGTGCATACACCAAACACATAGCTGCTGCCCAGTTTCTCTGTGTACATGTCTGTGTGTATGTGCCAGTGGCTGTGGATTTGTATACTGTGCATGTGTTATCTAGGCAGTTTGTGCAGGCCCTCTTGTATTACACCCAAATATGAACGCATGCAAATGTATAATGGTCCACTGGAATATAAAAATATAATAATAATAATAAAATTCCTTTATAGAGCACTTTCCAAACATATGTTACAAAGTGCTTTACAATAAAAGACATAAAAGAACAACGAAATCCTAAATACTAAGGAGGATAAGAGGTCGTCCCCATTTAAAGGGGATGAGGAAAGGCTTTTCCGGTAAAGGTGAGATTTAAGGAGAGCTTTAAAAGATGGTACTGCGTCAGCTGATCTTATTTCCTCAGGTAAGTAATTTCCAGAGACTGGGAGCTCTAACTGCAAAGGCTTTATCACCTCTGGTTTTCATTCTAGCATCAGGGATACATAGAATGTTGCGCCCTTGGGTGTTGGCGGTGAAAGGAAGAACAGGTGAGGTCCCAAATGCTGGACAACAGGCGTTTATTTTCCGCTGCTTGTCAGCCAGGCAGACAGAGGAACAGAAACACAATAACTCCTTGAATGAATATAACTTAAATTACTCACTTCAGCAGGGGTACAGTAAATAATGTTCCGGCAGGGAACAAAGGGAAACAGAGAACTTAAATACTAGAACACAAAACACAGGTGAAAGCAATCTACTAATGACACTGAACATAAAGGCACCTGGAACAAGACACAGAACAGAAACAGGAAATTAACCAAAATAAAGTGCAAAACCGGAAACCAGGACTCAGGGCTTAACATAGAAGATCTCTATCAGAAGATCTCAGGCTAATGACAGATAAGGTGTTTAGAGCTGTGACTTATTATTGTACCATAACACAATAAGTAAAGCCAAATTTAGTTATGGTTATATGCACTGACCTAAAGGACTCATTAAGTAATGTGTGCTTTATCAAAGTATTTTCAGCATTACTTAGTATAAAATACCCAGAATGCAGAAACTGAGGCCCCAGCCTGTTAAATTACTGTTATTAGTATTTTTATTGTTCCTGTTGTTGTTTCTGAACAACTCAAGGCCACAGTAAGGGTTTGTTTCTGGTACAAAAGGTCGAAACATTTTCGTTTTTAATAGAACTGTTTAGCTTTGGATTTTTTCCTCTTAACTTTCATCAAGGAGTCTCTATCCCTGTCTCTTTGCCTCCAGGTTCATCGCTTCTGAAGGTGAGCCTTGTTCTGTTTCATCCTAAAGCTGTTTTGTCGCAGTAACGCTAAATATTGCTGAACAGCTCTTCTCATCAGGTGCACACACACACACACACACACACACTCACAGACACGTGTAGAAGTGCTGGGCTAGGGGAGAAATGTGGCCTGTTTCTTTGCAGTTTTTGATGACTCCCGGTGTACTGGTGAAACAAAATGCAGTGTACATTAGCAGAGGATAAAGTGTCCCAAAAAAGAGGAGAGCAGAGCAGAGAACAAAAAATACACACTCAAACTGCCTCTGCATCAGGACAGTCACATTTTATTGTTGGATATAAGTTTGCATTTACATTTTCAAGAAGATACAGTAGTCAGATTTATTCTAGGTGTACTGCATATCAGCAGCCATTGTTGACAAAAACTCTCTACTCAAAAGTCCACTTGAGCACTTGAGCTTTCAACAGCATCTCACCGTCTTCATTAGTGATGGCTATTGCAAAATCGTCACTGAAGTATAGGGGTTCAACCTACTATAAACCCTTTTGTGACGTTTTTGTAAAAGCTGAATTTTGTAGTTTATTCTTGACACTGAAACTGCAAATTAAATCTTCAGTTAAGAGCCATCTTCTGTTACAGAGCTTTTTAATATTGTATGGTCTTCATTAGTAATAAAAACAAGCTAAGTGGAAGCTGCATACAGATTCTTTTGTAAGCTGCTAATTATAAGGTGCTAGAAGGTATGAACTGTCACGTTCAACCAAAAAACAAATTTCTGTGTCATGTACAAATAACTACAGTTAAGAGAACACTACTGTAATATAAATGATGTGCAGTAGAAATTGGAATATCACTGTGAGCCAGTTTACAATATCTTAACCATAGTTATTTCTTTAAAGTGCAGAAAAGTACATTTGCACTCTTTTCATACATATTTAAATTTTTCTCCACCAGATGTTATAGATTGTAAATACTGTAGTTGGTGTGTTCCAGAGATCACTGTAAATTTCTCACTGTTCAATTCAATTCAATTTTATTTGTATAGCGCCAAATCACAATACAAATCATCTCAAGGCACTTTACAAAAACTAAAACTAAAAACCCAACAATTCCCTTATGAGCAAGTACTTGGCGACAGTGGAGAGGAAAAACTCCCTTTAACGGAAGAAAAAACCTCCAGCAGAACCGGGCTCAGCTTGGGCGGCCATCTGCCTCGACCGGTTGGGGTGAGTGGATAGAACAGAGAGAAAAAAACAGCAACAATAAACAACAAATAGACACTGCAGGTTGGTGGGACCAGTAACTGCACATCAACGATATACAGCTCCAGGACCAGGGACACCTGCAGAAGGTACAGAGAGAACAGAGAGAGAGGGAGACAGCACAAACTAGGGGAGAGAGCACAACGTTAGTAACATTCAATGGTGGAATATACATGAGGTGGGAGGAGAGAAGAGAGGGGAGGGGAAGAGAATAGGGGGGTTAGGGTAGGGGAGCTCAGTGCACCGATGGTCCTTGGGCAGTCTAGGCCTATAGCAGCATAACTACGGGGTGGTTCAGGGTTGCCTGAAGCCAGCCCTAACTATATGCTTTGTCAAAGAGGAAGGTTTTAAGTCTAGCCTTAAAAGTACAGAGAGTGTCTGCCTCCTGAACCCAGGCTGGGAGCTGGTTCCACAGGAGAGGAGCTTGATAACTAAAGGCTCTGCCTCCCATTCTGCTTTTGGAAACTCTGGGAACCACAAGTAGACCTGCACTCTGAGAGCGAAGTGGTCTATTGGGATAATATGGTACTATGAGGTCTTTAAGGTATGAAGGAGCTTGATTATGAAGGGATTTGTATGTGAGAAGAAGGATTTTAAATTCTATTCTATATTTTACAGGGAGCCAATGAAGAGAAGCCAATATAGGAGAAATATGATCTCTCTTGCTAGTTCCTGTCAGGACTCTGGCTGCAGCATTCTGGATTAATTGGAGGCTTTTTATTGAGATATTGGGACATCCAGATGGTAATGAGTTACAGTAATCTAGCCTTGAGGTAACAAATGCATGGACTAGTTTTTCTGCATCATTTTGAGACAGGATGTTCCTAATTTTGGAAATGTTGCGCAGGTGAAAGAATGCAGTTCTAGAGATTTGTTTTATGTGTGAGTTAAAGGACATGTCCTGGTCAAAAATAACTCCAAGATTTTTTACAGTAGTGCTGGAGGCCAGGGTTATGCCATCTAGAGTAGCTATAATTTTAGAAAATTTATTTCTGAGATTTTTTGGCCCAAATATAATGACTTCTATTTTCTCTGAGTTTAAAAGTAAAAGGTTACTGGTCATCCAGGCCTTTATGTCAGTTAGACAGGCTTGAAGTCTGGTTAACTGGTTTGTGTTAACAGGTTTAATAGATAGATATAACTGAGTGTCATCTGAATAGCAGTGGTAATTAATAGAGTGCTTCCTAATGACATATCCTAAAGGAAGCAAGTACAGGGTGAACAGAATCGGTCCTAGCACAGAGCCTTGTGGATCTCCATAACTAACTTTTGTTCGTGTGGAAGGTTCATCATGGACATGAACAAACTGGAATCTGTCCGATAAATAGGATTGGAACCACTTTAACGCTGTTCCTCTGATACCAATCACATGCTCCAGTCTCTGTAATAAGATGTTGTGGTCAATGGTGTCGAATGCTGCACTAAGGTCTAGGAGGACAAGTATCGAAACAAGTCCATTATCTGAGGCTAAGAGAAGATCATTGGTAACTTTCAACAGTGCTGTTTCTGTACTATGATGTGCTCTAAATCCTGATTGAAAATCTTCAAATAGTTCGTTCCTGTGTAAGTGGTCTGATAGCTGCTTAGCAACAGCTTTTTCTAGAATTTTAGAAATAAATGGCAGGTTGGATATTGGTATATAATTAGCCAAGACTCCTGGATCAAGACTAGGCTTTTTGAGTAAAGGTTTGATTACTGCAGTCTTAAAGGCCTGTGGTACGTAGCCTGATACTACAGATAAATTTACCAAGTCCAATAAAGATGAGTTCATTAGTGGCAGGGTGCCTTCAAGCAGTCTAGTCGGGATGGGGTCTAAGAGACACGTTGATGATTTCGATGAAGCAACTACTGATGTAAATTCAGAGAGATCTATGGGAGAGAAGCAGTCTAAACATAACTGAGGTCCTACAGATGATTCAAGAGCTACTGTAGTAGAAGATTCATTTATTGCAGGTATAGGAAGCATCTGCTGAATTTTATCTCTAATAGTTGTGATTTTATTTGTAAAGAAACTCATAAATTCATCACTGCTGAGAGCTAAGGGAACACTGGGTTCAACAGAGCTGTGACTTTTTGTCAGCCTGGCTACAGTGCTGAAAAGAAACCTGGGATTGTTCTTATTTTCCTCTATTAGTGATGAATAGTATGCAGTTCTGGCTTTACGGAGAGCTTTTTTATATGTTAGTACACTGTTTTTCCAGGCTAGAAAAATTTCCTCTGAGTTTGTGGAACGCCACTTCCTTTCCAACCTTCGTGATGCCTGCTTTAAGGTACGAACATGTAAATTATACCATGGGGCTAGTCTTCTCTGATTCACTAACTTCTTTTTCAGAGGGGCTACAGAATCAAGCGTTTCACGCAGTGAGGTTACAGCGCTGTCAACAACATGATCAATTTGGTAGGGAGTAGGATTGAGGCAGCTGCCCTCCACTATGTTTATACTTGGCATAGATGCAAATAAAGATGGAATCATTTTCTTAAATTTATTAACAGCGTTGTCGGATAAGCATCTGCTGTAGTGGAATTGTAGTGTGAAACACACAGTTTGGCCTTTACAGAACTATAGAGCTCTTTAGTGTATACATACAGTGTATAATGCAATTAACATAAGAACATTCACAATGAATCCATTACATAAGACTGCAAAGCATTTGACATTTATTTCTGTTGTAGGAGCTCAACACTACACATATTTGCACTATCCACCCAATCCTTGTGCACATACAAACTGCGGGTCTGTTTTTCCCAAAACCATAGCCTTTTTCTTTTGTCTGTATATTTCCCTAAACTCTGTCTGAGCCACAATACTATTGCAAGAGATATTTCTCTTCCTTTCCCTATCTTGGGGTAATTGTGTGAATCAGGAGAGATTGCATTTACCCAGACAGCTGAGTGGCGAGCTGGCAGGGTAATAAATGGCCTGATAACCAGCACTACTCTGATCCCTCTCAACACAGAAATAACAAAAAAATCATTACCAGCCTTAGACAGGCCTATCCTGTGATGTCACATGCGATAAAGAGAGACATATTTCGGAAACACAGAGGGGAAAGGGGTGAAAAGGAAGGAAAGAAAAATGAATGAAGGAGATGAGAGATAGAGCGATGAGTTAAGACAAAGAGTTATGAAATCATTCAGGTAACATTTTTATTTGTTTTATAGATTTCACCATTTATTTTGTTATTTTGGAGGAGAGATCAAAGCAATAAAACAATGAATTGAAATACAATCAGTGAAGTAGTGAGGTGTTATGTTTTTATTCTTCAGCACTTCGACCATGACTTAGGAGGCAAATCATTGAGAAGGAGAAACAGTTTTACCAGAAAGAGGATCCTAAATTTAATTTGTATTATTTTAATTGTCTGTCCATTCTGAATGAATATGCCTTTTAAATGGAAAACCAGGCATATCAAGTGAATAATCAAATATTTTTAAGCAAATTATTTCAGTCCTGGTCACAACAGTGTATGCAAATGCAAGCTATGACTTTGAAACTGACATTACTTAGTTAACTTGTATTTATGTACAGTACAAAGCCAGTTGTGGCATCATCAGGTTGATGTTTTTAGGTTTTGTTTGTTCCGGGTCTGGATCACAAAACATGAGTGAGTTTGTGCTGCAGCCAACAATTCATGTCAATTGGGTCTGATCTGTCAGCAGCTCAAGATTCATCAGGAATAAAAATAAGCTTCAAATGAAACACAATCTGAATTTAAGCCACTATAATCTGTATTTTTTTATATAAAAAATAAATATATAATAAATAAATAAATATAATATATATTTTAAAAAATTGATCATATAATTCAGTATTTTGCCTACATACTTAGTGTCTTTTAGCTCAGTGTTTTGGTTTTCCAACATGCAACTTTACTGTTGTGGTTCAGTCTCACTGCTCTCATTTTGTGTTTTCAACCACCACAGGCACCATATTACCTGTTCAGCACCAAACAGCATAGTTAGCAACTGTTGATGCTAGACATAGTGCAGCATTTATCAGCTTAGGAGCCAGATATTTCCCTCAGGAGCTGGAGAAAAAAAAACAGAGCCACAAGGAAAATAAAATCCCCAGGACTAGAACATGACTTCATATTAAAGGTGAAACTGGTCCATGATCCATGTGTATACAATTACTTGCTAACAAAATCACCACCAATCACTACCGATATGAGACAGTTTGTCATTGCCGTGTTCACATATTGTTTTTGGCTAGCCTAAAGTGGCAAAATCTGTTAATAATGCAATACACTAGTGAAAACATGAATGCTGCAATTGAAAAACATTTCTTTTACTCAGTGCTTTAAACAATAAGCTATTCACAGCTGTCAGTGCAGTTGGTAACATGGATCCAATGTTTCTTTATTGAAAGGTTGGAAAAGAAGCTAGCATTGTGTAGAGAACTCCTCAGTGGTTAGACATGCTCAGTGCTCCTCCTCCCCTCCCTCCTCCTCCTCATCTGAGTGTTTCCAGTATTTTCAGAGGTTGCATTCTTTTACTCCATCCACACTGCTATTGCTTTTTAGACTTCTTTCATCTCACGCACAAGCAATCACAAGCAATCAGGCACACACCGTCATTCATGCACAGGTTCACACACACACGTAAACATCCTCGCTTGATCACAGATCCACATAACAGGGCACATGCACAACACAAATTCCTGCTTAAACACACAGACACAGCCTTATGAATGTATCCCTGAGGCTGTGCTGCAACATTAGTAGATGCCTGCTGTTCCATCAGCAGGACAAAACATTACTATTCCAACACACTGCTGTTCAAATGCTCTAATGTTTTGTCAATACAGCTACATAAACTTTATTTGCCCCCAGAGGCCAAACAGTTTTCCAACACACTTAAGTTATGAAAAAAAAAATCAAATGAACTTTGAATGAACCCATTACATGATTATATTTTTTATTTTCATGTAATGTGTCTTTTAAATTAAGTGTTAGGCCTTTGCCCAAAAGCAGAATGGGAGGCAGAGCCTTTAGTTATCAAGCTCCTCTCCTATGGAACCAGCTCACAGCCTGGGTTCAGGAGGCAGACACTCTCTATACTTTTAAGGCTAGACTTAAAACTTTCCTCTTTGACAAAGCATATAGTTAGGGCTGGCTTCAGGCAACCCCCCCCCCCTTCCACTCCCCTCTCTTCTCTCCTCCCACCTCATGTATATTCCACCACTGAATGTCACTAACCTTGTGCTCTCTCTCTCCCCTAGTTTGTGCTGTCTCCCTCTCTCTCTGTTCTCTCTGTACCTTCTGCAGGTGTCCCTGGTCCTGGAGCTGTATATCGCTGATGTGCAGTTACTGGTCCCACCAACCTGCAGTGTCTATTTGTTGTTTATTGTTGCTGTTCTTTTCTCTCTGCTCTATCCTCTCACCCCAACCGGTCGAGGCAGATGGCCACCCAAACTGAGCCCGGTTCTGCTGGAGGTTTTTTCTTCCGTTAAAGGGAGTTTTTCCTCTCCACTGTCGCCAAGTGCTTGCTCATAAGGGAATTGTTTGGTTTTTAGTTTTAGTTTTTGCAAAGTGCCTTGAGATGATTTGTATTGTAATTTGGCGTGTTACGGCCACCGGCCTACTTGTTTCTCGTTCCCTCCGTTGTGTTGTTGTTTTCCTGTGTGTTCCGGTTGGGGCCGCCCCGGTTAAGAAGATCGGCATCCTTAACTACAACCTCCGACCGGTTGGTGGAGCTGTTGTGGTTTGTCATTGGCCGATGGAGTCGCGAATCCGCAGCTGCAAGACCATCAACCATGGTCCGCAATTCTTCGCCTGATTGGCCAACCGCTCCAGCCTCCCACCAATCAACTATCCACACCTCAGCACATTACGTATTTAGACACCGTAGTTTCCACCGCTCGGTGGTGGATGTGTCTTACCCATGGTCAGTTCACCTTGGTGTGGCGTGGCTCTCTTCCTTAGACTTCTGTGTGTTAGCTTTCATTAGACTTCTGTGTGTTAGTTTCCTTAGCGTTCTGTGTGTCAGCGTTCGCTAGGCTTGTACACCGCGTGGCGGTTTTAGCTGGCGTTACTTCTCTATAAGTTTTATCATTGTTCTGTTTGGTTACATACACAGCGTTTGACTGATGTAGTGCGGGTCGGTCTAGTCAGCCACCCCACTCTCCTTATGTTGGTTCTTATGTTGACTGTGATTATTAAGACCTGGAGTTTCGGATTTGTGTTAGGATTTCCTTTTTGTTTATGTGGTTTTCTGTTAGAGCATTTATCTCCAGTGTTGACCCTGTTTTCTGTACAACATTGTAAAGAGACCATAGGTACTTTTGTTTCCTTGACCTGTAAATAAATATCATTTGCCTTTCTTACATCTGACATAATATGTTACTTCCTCAAACTTCCCCTAGACCTTATTGGGTTGTAACATGGCGCTATACAAATAAAATTGAATTGAATTGAATTGAATTGAAATTGAATTGCCCATTTTGTAAGGTTATTTTTATGTTGTCTTCACTTTATGTAACATTACAGACAAAATAACTAGTGTGTGATCTGTCCAGGGTGTACCCCAGGGATGGGCTCCATCTCCCGTATACAGGATGAATGGCACCGAGAATGGATGGATGGATGGATAATTAGTGCATGAGCCTATATTTATCATCAGTAAACCCAATTCAAGTTACACAACAAAAACCATGAGGTATAGTCACATAAACCTCTTTATGTACAACTTCAGTAATTATGTGAGATGAACTGACAATTAGGAAATGTAAAAGGGGAAAATACATTTACATGAATGAGCTATGAGAAGGTGTAAAGTTAAACTGAGTTGAGTAAGGACTTTACAGTTTCTAATTTTGGGAACACAGGCAGTGATGTTCTCCAGGGGTTTGCCCCCAGTGTTTGCAGAGTGTTATGTGGCACTGGTGCTGCTAGGGTGTGTTTTGTGTGGCAGTGACCTTTTATAGATCACAAGGATGCAGGTGCTCCTCTGTGCAAAAGAAACAACACAGTTGAAAGTAAATTATGTTTAGGTTTATGTAGTGAAAGATACAAACTATCCAGTATAGATCCTTTCACATTTTCCCTCAGGAGGCCAATGGAAAAAATTGTTGGTGTCACTGAAAAGTGTGTTGTCACTGTGCCAATGTCTGCTTACATGGCTCAGTGACATATTCTAAATTAATAACATTCTCTGTTGGTCTGTTATATTTTGAAATGTAAATGTAGATCATTCCTAGATTAACCTTAACATCTGCAAAGCGAAATAAAGACTCTAATCTATTAGAATAAATAATTCTCTTTGTCTAAAGATCTGACATGGCGTAGCTTTACATTTCACAGGTTGTTTGATATCATTACCATTGTTTTAACTGTAAAACAGCTGCAAATATGTTTATTGAAACATCATTTCTTATAGAAAATTTGTTATGGGAGTTGGTCTTGTTGCTCCTGCAGTTAAATGGAAAACACAGGTAATTTCATATACTTTAATTATTGTCAACATATACCATGAAAAGGCCAAAACAAAAATGAATGCATGCTCCTAGGTATTGTGTGTATATCTAAGCTTCTTTCTCTGTGCCATAGTTCTTCATTGTTGTCCAAGAAGTATTAAAAGTACAACAATGAACCACACGACATATTTCTTCATTAGAAGGAGTATGGACACTGTGTTTGTCTATAAATAGCTCCACAGAATAATAGTGATCCCTTTCACAGTCTCTGGACAGTGTTCCTGTAAACCACCACATTTACTTGGGCATGCAATTCTATTTGCATTGCTTCATTAATTTGAACATTGGACAAAATTTCTTTAGGAAATTTGTAATGCCTGAGTCTGCGCAACACCAAGAGTTTGAATACTCACAGTATGTCTGACACAAAAGAAGAAACTGTGGGATGTGACAGAATCATGGAACCATATGCACATCATCTGACAGTAAGGTGCAGAGAAAACAGAGCTGCAGGAGATTGGTTCTGCAACAAAGCCAGCCAATGCAGATGCTGCAATAAATGGGGAAAATCAGGATGCTATTTTGCAGAAGCTGTAAGATGGGAAAATTAAGTCCAATTTTACACCTCAATATCATAAATTTCCCTCAAGGGTCTGTTACTCAGTATATTTGAAAATTCTTAAAAAGCCTAAAATCCAGTATCAAAATTTGTAGGCCTTAAAACAGTTAAATATGATTTTGATGAGTCCAAAATGATACATGATTATAGGTTGCCTTGTGGAATGTGAGAGTGTTTTCTATAAGTAGATGTTTCGGTTACTTTTATTGACCTATCATATAGAACTAGAAACAGTGTGGGTGGTGGAAGACCCTTAAACACAACAAATCAAAAGACTGTTGCACCATGTGCAAGAAAATGCTCAAACTGGGAACCTTGTGTGTAAAGGCAACTTCAACCAATGGACTGCATTTGGAAATACAAAAACTAAGGTGCTGCAAACTTTGTACACTGAAAAAATACAAGACCTAGTTGCAAACTAATTCATTCCTATTCAACATGAATATTCAAATGATGTTTCTTCATGTTCTTCTTACTTAATGCGTGTATGCATGCGAAATACTGTAGGACTTAAATTTTCATGTGTGTGTGTCTCTCTCTATCTCTCTCTCTCTCTCTATCTCTCTCTCTCTCTCTCACGCACACACACAAACGCACGCACACACAGACTTCTCATTACACCTGTGACCCAGAGCACTGAGACTGTTTATTGAGGGTGAACAAAATAAACTGACAGCATTGCAAAGGATCCAAAACAGAAATGTGGATGTGTTGTCTGGTATCTGGACATTCCCACAGCCAGGTACAAAGCAGAGTTGAAAATGCAAAGAAACAACAGCAAGTGTTTTTAAATCATGTAGAAACATGTCATCCAGTGAGTGGGGCGGACCACTGGGCAGCAGTGGAGGTCTTTGGCATGAAGGCAGAAGTTAATGAAGTTTTGGATAGACACAGTATTTGTTAGTAGGATGAAGCCAGTGTTGTTTGAGTCTCTTCATGGAATTCTTTGACATTAATCAAAATACAGAAAATTGCCAGCCTTATCTTCTAAATGTTGGCCAGTAAGAGTAATGCAATCTTTGACGAGTGCCACGTCCCCTCTAGAATATTTTACTATGATACTGCTTGACTCTTTTTCCCACAGAGCTGGAGAGTGGAAGAGAAAATGGAGAAAACATTTTTGCTTGTTTAGGAAACACTTGTTCACACTGACAAATGTTGATACAGTTAGGATAGCTGGAATGACATTTTGATAATTAAAAAAGGAAGGATAAACTATACCAAACAGCAGGGATCATAATTGGATCATATTGCAAAATCTGTAACTCTTGATATAAAATGTGTAAATTACATTTTATTGCTGCCTATGCACAAAAAATAGCTCTCAGTCTCAGTGGTGTCTAGATTAGTTTTATTAGTTTAAAACATTAACTCACCAGTAGCTGGTAATGAAATATGTAGACTGAATTTGCAACATTGACAAGAAAATGTTTGTAAACTAAAGAAATTCAATCTCTGAAGTGATTTAGTAGATGCAAGAGATGAAGCAGATCTGCAAGCTAAGTCACAGAGTAATGCAAAAAGCTAACTGGTGGGTTGGACTACTCATAATATGACAAATGATGCCTGAAAACTTTCTGAATGGTAATAAGTGATTATTAGAATCAGGTCCTGCACTGAAGAAGAATCCTACTGAAACCTCTATTCTAAATTGTTTGGAGCCAATCCCAGCTGACACTGGATGAGAGGCCTGGTACAGCCTGAACAGATTGGAAGTCTATCACAAGCCTGACACATAGATAGAAACATTCACATTCAGACCTATGGGCAATTTAGAGTGACCAATTAACCTACCCTGCATGTCTTTTGACTGCGGGAGGAAACTACAGAAAACCCACACAGACACAGGGAGAAGATGCAAACTTCACACAGAAAGCCCCAGGTGAAATGGGATTCAAACCTGGAACCTTCTTGCTCTAAGGTGACGGTGCTAACCACTGCCCTGGAATCAAATCACTCTCTTTAAAAAGTATTTGTGAATCAACGGACACTTTCTCCTCTATTGTTTTTTGCAAGTCTGTGTTCTATTTAAAAATACTGCTAATTATAAAATGACCATATGATCATCCATATGGCTCATTCTAATTGCATCTCTTCTTGTCTGTCTTTACACACTGGTAACAAGCCACAGCTTTCTCTGCGTTTGTACCTGTTCTCTTTCGGTCCACTGGATCTGTTTCTGTTTAAACCTCTTAGTTAATGGAATAATCTGAGAAACAAATAAAAATATAACCTGGACTCATTCCATCATCCTCTTACTGTCTCACTCCTTATCATCTATTTGCCAACTTCTTTAATTACCTTTCTTTTTATGCTTGTTTGCTTGCTCTTTCTTTATTTCTTTCTTTTTGCCACTTCTTTTTGAAGATGCAGTAGGTTAGTTGCCAAAACATCCATGTCTGCGATAATATCACAATGAATAGATGCCAGAAACCTGCAGAGATACTGTAAATCAACGTGTGTTATTTGCTAGTTGCCATTGGTGTTAGGGTTAGCATCGCACTACACTGTTTTGTCTGGAAGGAGAGTGAAACACCTAGATTGGTTCAGTCAAAAATAAACACCGAACTCAAAATCTCAGTAATTAACACACTGTATTTAATTTGTTTACTCTGAACTCAAACAGAAGTGCCTGTTTCCAGGCTTAATAATAAGCTCAACAAAACACCTCCTGGGTTACCTTAAATATACAGCACAGTCGTGAGGAGGAATGCAAGTGAGCATTTTTTCAAATACATAGGTGTGTTAATTTTCAAATATATTTGACTAATAGAATTGTCAGTCATAACTGTAATTTATTTCTTGCTTCCCTACACTTTGTCTAGCTGTTTGAATCAAAAATTAACACTTTATTCAAGGTGTATTGTGATGCATTGCAAAACCTTCCAGAAAATTACATTTTTGAAAGAAGCCCCATAAATGCATATTTTGTTTGTTGTCACACACTGCGTAATTACACTCTGAATAATTATGAAGCACTCAAAATGTGCTAATAATGGGCATATTTTCTATAATGCTTTACGAGCAACACTTCAAATGCAGCTGCTGCTGTTGACGAAACAGCGGGAATGAATTTCAGGCACAGGCACAATGAATAGTTGTTTTATACTTAAAATATTAGTATTAGCAGTAAAAGCAGTCTGGTCATAAAACTTTCGATTCAATTCAGTTTTATTTGTATAGCAACAAATCACAATTCAATCAACTCAAGGCACTTTACAAAAAACAAAAAACCCAAAAAATGACTTATGAGCAAGCACTTGGCGACAGTGGAGAGGAAAAACCCCCTTTAATGGAAGAAACCTCCAGCAGAACCAGGCTCAGTTTGAGCGGCCACTGCCTCGACCGGCTGGAGTGAGTGGATAGAGGAGTTAGAAAAGAACAGTAACAATAAACAACAAATAGATAATGCAGGTTGGTGGGGCCAGTGACTGCACATCAGCAATATCCAGCTCCAGGACCAGGGACACCTGCAGAAGGTACAGAGAGAGAGGGAATAGAGAGAGTGGGAGACAGCACAAACTAGGGGAGAGAGAGAGAGAGTGCGCAAAGTTAGTGACATTCTATGGTTTGGATATACATGTGAGGGGGGGAGGAGAGGAGGTGAGGTGAAGGGAGGGGAGGGTTAGGGTAGGGTAGGGTAGTGGAGCTCAGTGCACCAATGGTCCTCGGGCAGTCTAGGCCTATAGCAGCATAACTAAGGATTACCTGATCCAGCCCTGCCTATAAGCTTTGTCAAAAAGGAGGGTTTTAAGTCTAGCTTTAAAAGTACAGAGAGTGTCTGCCTGGAGAGGAGCTTGATAACTAAAGGCTCTGCCTCCCATTCTACTTTTGTAAACTCTGGGAACCACAAGTAGACCTACACCCTGAGAGCGAAGTGCTCTATTGGGATGATATGGTACTATGAGGTCTTTAAGGTTTGATGGAGCGTGATCATGAAGGGATTTGTATGTGAGGAGAAGGATTTTAAATTATATTCTAGATTTTACAAGGAGCCAATGAAGTGTCTCTCTTGCTAGTTCCTGTCAGGACTCTGGCTGCAGCATTTTGGATTAACCGGAGGCTTTTTATGGAGTTACTGGGACATCCAGATAGTAATGAGTTACAGTAATCTAGCCTTGAAGTAACAATGCATGAACTAGTTTTTCTGCATCATTTTGAAACAGGATGCTCCTAATTTTGGCAATATTGCATAAGTGAAATAAGGCAGTTCTAGAGATTTGTTTTATGTGTGAAACCTAATAGATTGAATCTAATATTGAATTAAATGCAGTACTGAGACTATTATTTTCAACATCTACGTGAATGTTAAAATAATATATAATGACTTTATCTGAACTAAGCACTAAATCAGACAGGAAGTCTGGAAATTCAATTAAAAACGCTCAGTAAGGGACAGGTGAACGGTACACAATGACAAGTAGAACTGTTTTTGTGTTTTCCAGCTTGGATGTGAGAGTGAGGCTCACAAATGAGTTATAACTGTTCTGAGGATGAAAGTTTAATAAGTTTGAGTGAAAGATTGCAGCTACTCCTCCACCTCGACCTGTGATTCGAGGAATTTGACAACATGTCAACAGCAAACTGGTCCACTACATCAACCAGTGGAAAAGCTCTGCCGTGTGCGTGCTTGTGTGCATACTGTACATACAGCTAGTGTGATTGTTAATAACCACAACAGACAGAAGCAGAGCAGCTAATGCAGAGAAGAGCAATAATAATTCTCCTGTACATACGCTCTCTCTCGTCGCATCTCTCTCCACACACAGCAACTTTGTCCTTCTCTCTTTCTCTCTCTCTCTCTCTCTCTCTCTCTCTCTCGCTCTCTCTCTCTCCCTCTCTCTGTCGCTTTGTTGTCCTTCCTCTCTCACTCTCTCTGTACCTCTCTCACTCCCCATCTGTCGCTCCCTCTCTTTTCCTTCCTCTCTCCACTCGGTCGGTGAAGATGGATCACTCTGTGTCTGTCAGCAGTAGTATCACAGAATGAGAATGTATTGTCTGCTGTCTCAGATAATAAATGCTGCTATCTACGCTACTGTTCCCGTTCATAATAGATGGCCCATATCTACACAGCCTCTGTTTATGAGATTATCACAACCCTCTGCCGGCCCCCAAGCCCCCGACAGGAGAGATGGAGAAATTACTTTATCATTAGGGAGCCCAAAAGTTATAATTTTTGAGGAATTCGTCTAGTGGGAGCTTTGTGAATTGGCAGTTACTGACACTTCTACTGTGGCGTCACACAGGCTCAGAGTGTGAGCACAGAAGCAGGAGAGGTTAAATTGTTCTGTGATTGCTCTTTTATGCTGCTTGAATCCATGATGTCTTATTGAGATAAGGCAATGTGAAGGAGGGAGAAAACGATTAGTATGTGAGCATGTAATTAGTTCACGCAAGTAATCACATATAGCTCTCATACTGTTGGGTTTATACACTTACAAAGATCCCTATGCAGAGTGTATTATTAAGATGTTTGGACCTGTTTCCAGCCAGTTGTTCTAGCTGCTCATTCAAATCAGTGTAGATCCTGTGATAAATGAATGGCTGGGCAGCAGAGGGAATCAGTCGCATGCACTGGTCACTCTTGGACTGGAGATTCCAGTCATTACATTTCTTCATACGTATGTGTGTGTTCTCAATGTGTGTGTGACATTTATTACTGCTTGTCACTGAGGGAGTTTGTTGACATTTGACCCCAATCTTGACCACCTGACCCTGGCCTGACCTCTCTGTCTGGCTCTGACTGCAGAGCAGAGGGTCTCATTGGCTGAAGCTGCAGATGGTTGTCCTCTCCTCTCTTGGCTAAAAGCCTTGACCTACGCCTATCCACAACAGGACCAGACACGATGAGCCCACAGGGGCAGCTCAACATGACAATCATGTACAGATACTAACAGATGCTATACAACTGGAGCTTGTGAGAAGTTTTTACATATATCCAATATCCAAATAATGTTAATTTTTATGGTTGTTAGTGTTAATATAAAGTCTTACTGATCATTACAATATACACTGATATGAATAACAAGTAGACTAACCAAGTCCTGTATTAGATACTAGGGTTTTTACTACTACTAGGGCTAGAAGCAGCAGCTGATACTTCCCACTTGTCCAATGCCCTGAGCAGTGTCTCTAATTCGCCTGAGACCTGAACAAGGGCTTTAATTGGCTGTTGGCCCTGTCTGTATGAGCAGAAGGGACAGTTGGCTCTTAGCCATGCTGCCTGCTCTGCTGCACATGGCTATTAATCTAATCTACTGCTGGGTTTTGCTTGAATTTCAACTTCAGAGTGAGGACATGTCCAATTTTTAAAAAATTTAATTTGCACTTCTACATTCTTGGTACAAAACATACCTGATAACATGACTCATTTTCCTCCATAAGCCAGAGGAGCCAAGACCTTTACTAATTATGTCACCACAAGAAAACTGTCAATGCAGTTTTCCATGTAAGAGAGATGACTCTACACACATTTTCGCAGTCATATTAAAGCCTTTCTGTATATGAGAAGCTGACATCAAAATCAACCAATGTTCAGTTCTGGGCATTTGACAAAAACACAGTCAGAGCATACAACAGACAATGTCAGAGGAGAGGGTCAGGGGGCAGAAGAGGAGAAATGGGTTGAGAGGTGAGTATCAGTTCTGGAAAGTGACGATGAGGACTGTCAGTGAACAACCTGGCAAGCAGTGAGTGTTGGCTGCTGGCTTGTATGCAGGTGGTGATTTCTGATGCAAAGCGAGTGAGTGCTGGGAGGCACTGGAGTTTACTTGATGGTAATGGTGAGACAACAGAACAAGGTAAAGACAGCACGAGGGGCTGGGCCTGAAAAACATGGAGACAACAACTGAACACTTTGAGTATCAAGTAATATCAAATGATATTAAAAGATTTTCTAACTCAAACCAAGATGTCACAGATAATTTGGCTATTATATTCTGATGCAGTTTTAATTCTGTGGGGATTTTAATCTATACTCCTGCAGCAAATAGATAAAAACAATTTTGTGGAAATAGCTAATAAAAATAAAGAACTCAATGAACAACTTTAATAGAGCAATGTAAATAATTAAATTAAACTATATGACTAAAACTATGAAAACTCTGTGTATTAGAGCAGTAAATTATAATAGAGGTAGAAAAAACAAAAAGAATGTCAAGTTGCAGCTTCAGATAGCAACTATAGAATAAGTATAACAGCTACATAACTAGCTGTCTCCCATCTCACTGTCTCCATATGGAGACACCATATGCAGAGGAAGAAATTATTCTTGTTGTAGGACACTCTTATGATATATGTCCAGTGAAAAGATACAGTAAGTTAGTTGTTCATCACGTACTGACTTATGGCTTTTCCTTGGAACCAATTGGTTCTCTCATAAAACATTATGGGCTTTACATGAAGTGCTTGTTTTCACTTATACCATAAGTTCAGTCATAGATTTTACAGCTAATTGGCCAACTGTTCATATCAGTCGGCGGACACACTGAAAATCCTAAACAGCTTCAGAAAGACAGGCTGTAGTTAAGCGATACCTCTGTAATACCTGACTAATTTCCTCATTTTGTTTGACAAAATTTATATATGAGCCTCTAACATTACTGCTCACCAGTTAGTGGTGTATATGTCTATTGTTTTCCTATGGATTTTGTTTGCATATTTGCTGAGTAAATGTCACATAATCTTTTTGTTCTGTTTTTCATTTGCCTGTGAAATAGAATTTTATTTTTGTCATTGCTTAAATAGTCCAAAAAAGTCAAGTTATGGGGTTGAGCATGGATTTCCAGAAGCTTTGAAGCTCATTGTCTGAAGAGCTGCACATCATTCTGTTTTCTAGAATAAAAATGTCCCCGCTCTGTAGATCTTAACGATTTGTGGATATTGGCAAATGTCAGACTAGGCCTGGTTCAAAGCGGTTCTACATTGTCATCTGTATGTTTAGTTACATTTCATAAAATACCTCAATGAATCTGTACCATGTTTTGGCACATGGTCATTCAGCTCTTTTCAGTCATCCGATATTTTGACTGCATGTGTAGAAATCAGCCAGTGTGTAAAGGGAACATTCATCTAACTGTCACACTTTATTCCATAGGGACAGACAGGCTAAGACTGGGACTAGACACACACACACACACACACACACACACACACACACATACACACACACCTTATCTCTGTCTGGCAGACCATTGGTTACGCATTAGATTGAGAGGGTAAAGAGACATACTGGAGACAAAGAGCAGCTATGCTAATGCTCTTTGATTTTTGTCTTTCTTCTCCTTTCTCAGCAGATGTAAAATCTATTCTTCTCCTTTATCCGTATCACTTTTATTGGCACACTTGTACATTTGATTTTATAGGAATTGAAACCTACCATATTTATTGTACATCGTCTTTGTATTTCACATTTATGGTCGCATGCCACTTCTGCCATTGAGTCAGTCCATGTGTCTTTGCCAGGTGTTAATGTAAAACAGATATTGTGTGGATTAGTGCACACAACAGTAATTCCCTGTTATTTATTAAATTAAGAGACACATACTACACTACATGCTACACTTGACAGTGTGGATTTAAAAAAAGCTTTGGGGCCACAGGTTTCTGACCTCTGCACTCTCTGATCTAATTTTATTAAAACCAATATGACTGAAGAAAATGCATAATTTATATTTGTAGATCAAAATGTGAATACCTTCAGAATATTTTTTCACTTTCAGTTGTTTTAAGTTGTGAAATAGATAATATTAGCAAAAAAATCAAGAATTTAAAAAAATCTGTCAATTTAAATTTTGCTAGAAATGGCCTACATGTTCATAACTCTAGTTACTTGCAGCAGGCAACATAACATAAATTCATCTAGTCCTGTCTACTGTAAAGTAATTAGATGACCTTTCCACAGCCCTGCCTTTATTAAAGCTCTAATTAAGAGTCCAATTAGGATCCCAGAGCTTGGCAATTAATAAGTCCCTGAAATCCAAAGATTTGTATTTGTATTTGCATTATTCCAGCGTTCTCAGTTATTATGAGAGGCTGATTTGGCATTGTAATTGTAAAGTCAAAATGCTGCTTATGTAGAATTATGCATATAATAAATAAAATGAACCAGCCATATAATCAAACAGTCTTTATTATAAGATTCTTCAAAACCCCACATTCATTTTTTTTTTTATTTCCAAAGGCAAAATGTTTTAAAATGTTTAAAAAGTATATTTGAGAATCATCTGGAATTCCAGTTTTAGGATTAAGGTTAGATTAAGGTATGTTTAGGTTAGGCAATATTAACAGTCTAGGTTACTGGAGGGTTATTATTACATTCAGCTAAAATGTAATGCCACCTGTGACATGACCCACATTTTGATCTCCTACAAAACAGTCAGACATGCTGCACTTAATAAGGTGCACAGTACTTCCTGCATTATCACTGAGTACCTACAATGAATGCAAAATTGTGAGATAAAGAATCACCCAATATGGGTGTTAAGCCAGGGTTGGAAGTGAACATACAGGTAGCTTTTGAACTTTGATGTGATAGAAAGCTCTCCATGTTCTTGTTTTTACCTGGTCATTCTGTAAATCTATTATTTACATGTTTATTGTTAATGTGTTTGATCCACTTGCAGTTTATGTCCAACATAAGTTTCAGTATACTGAAGTTAAGTCGGTGTGGAAAGAAAAATTTATTCTGAATATAAGAATTTAAAAGTCTGCTGCAGGCACAGATATATACTGACTCAACTAATTTGAAATAGGATGAGAGGCATGAGACATTTCTTTCTTTTACCTGTTTATATCAGTGTTGCATACTCACCTTCAGTCAAGAAACTTTAAAAAAAATCACTACCTCAGACTACATTTTATAAATCCCTGAAATTTACCAATCACTCCTGCTGAGCCACATTTTTCAGTAAGTTTCCTTTTTTAATTACTTACACGAAACATAGACCTCATATGCTATATGGCGCACTTCATCAAATCACATTTAGTGATGTGACAAAAAAATCTTAAATCAGTTTATAGGGCTGTAATCTGGCTCTATCATCTTTATGATCAGCACCCTTGTCTTGCTTGTCATGTCTCTCATCTAAGAATGGCTTTGTTTTTTCTTGGCCCTGATGTCTAGTTCTTTTTTCTTGCTGCAGTGCACCCGTCGGTCTGCCTCATAAATCCTATAACATGTCACGAGATTCCATCTCCAGTTTACAGTCCTAGGCTGCCTCAGGGCAGGCAGGCTTTACTGACATAGTGGGTCGTGAGGCTGTCCTGTTTAATGTTTCCTTTAGTAGCAAGATTTCTAATCAAAATGAAAAAAAGAAGAACCTCAGTGTTTACTGCAGCAACTTTATTTCATATATCACTGAGCTAGAGTTGTGTGTCCTCCCTTCTGTATTCAGTTGTTGTCTTATAATAATATTGGTGCTGAATAAAGGGACTGGCAGAACTTTATTTGAACAGGATACCACACCATACAAATGTCCACCCAACGGCTATGAGTCGAAAGCTGTTTGGAAGCTCTTGATGACGGCGCTGTTGGAAAATATATAAGGTTAATTGATTGACAGTTTTTGTGGTTTCTGCCCTGTCCAGAAGCTATTTCTTCTGACTTCTGGCACATTGTATCAAGCGTGATACCTGTTTTTTTCACTTTCTGTTTTCACTTTGTGACCATCTGCACTGGCAGGATTGGTGAACAGATGACTGGCTGCAATATTTGAAGACACAAGATGCAGTGTCACTCAGACTTTTTTTATGACACAGTGAGATAAAGCTACAACAATAAAAACAGCATTGTAAAGATAGTTTCCATTAGTGGGATTTTTTCACCTAACTATTCGGTCAGGTCATAAAATATGAGATAGTGCTAAATTTTATATGTGTATTTATGTTTAACTCTGTTTAACCTAAAAAAAACTTGAAAACTAACAAATAGTTACTGAATTTAAACCATCCTAATAATTTAAATGAAATTAACAGAAAAAACAACATTCAAGCTATTATAAAAATAAAAAACACATTGAAATAATCACAAACAGGATGACTTCATCAAAAAAAGTCTTTAAAATGCATTGTTGCTTCATATTGCTGAAAGAATAAAATAAGTTTATAAATTTTTTATATCAATTTCATTGTATTGCATTCAGCAGGGTCAATAATATAAGTGACACACTACCAGGGTCAAACAATCGCAGCACATGTATAGACCACCTGCTTTTGTCTCTCAAATGCACATTCACTTGCCCCAGCTTTAGTGAATGGCATTGGAGGTATTAACATGTCAACAATAGTGTGCAAAATGGCTCATTCGCACACATACACACAAAGACACACTCACTGGCAAAAACACTGACACCAATCTGTTGTCTGTGTCTACGTGTGCATGCTGAGCCCTTGTTATTGTCATGTAGATCACGCACATTTGCAGTTCGTTAATGCATAGTAAAGTGGAGAATAATATAGTGAGTCTAATAAGGTCAAGTTTAGAATGAATAACTGATTATTTATGTTTATTATTAATCTACAACTGGTTAAACACTATTAAGGGCTATTTAGTGTATGTTTGTTCATTTAATAATTTCATTGATGGACATATTTTTTGTATTTTGGTGCCATCTGGTCTTCTGCAGGTGTCAGGCTCTCTTCACGGCCAACAAGTACATTTGAGAGGTGCCTGTTTTGTTTCTATGACTCAGTGCGGGTCTTGTAAGGTTACTTCCTGTGCTGCATTGACATTAGAAGAAATGTCGCATCTGCAGCTCTTTCTTCTGAAACTGTTCCTGAACAAGTTCCTGAACAAGATTATAGCAATGACATTACCGAGCGTGTTCTCAGAGAAAAGTGTACAAGGGAACCCCTGCCTCAAGGCTGGGGTGCATCCTCCTGTGTTTCTCTGTTCATCCCAAAAAATGTTCTTTCAAACATAAATCACACTTCCCACCAATGATGAATTCTGAAGAGCTCCCATGATCAAGGTTATTGTCCTCAAGTGTGTATGCTGCCTCAGACTGCATCCCTCTATAAGCTAAGTCTCTCTTGCCCTGGGACTTCACTAAATTAAAGTCATGCTGGCATCTCTTTCAAGACCTCATATCTCTGTGAGCACTGCTGAGCAAACTTTCAGTGTCTGTATAGCTCCTGTGAATTTTAATTTTTTCATGCTCATGTACACTACTAGAAGCCCCCAAACTTTTTGTTTGTCTTTGAAGAAACTGTTGTCAGAGAGCTTTCAGATGCCAGATTAGCAGAACATTTGATTTCAATAGATATCACTGATTTAACTGAGGGTCTAAGGATGATGGGTGTTGCTAGTTGGATAGAGCATAAACCTCTTTGAGGCAAATTAGTGATTTTGGACTCCATAAATAAAATGAACTCAAGCTGGCTTGTATTTACAGATGCTGATTTTGGTGTATTATCTCTAAATGGATGGATATTTGAGCACACACTGTGTCTAAATTTGACTGGTCCTGTCTTCTACCAACAGGTAGCACTGGTTTCTTTAATTAAACCATAAAACAGTTTTTTCATTAATCTAGAGGTTGAGTAATGGCAACTGGACTTTCAGTTCTTTAAAGGTGAAACGTTTCGCCACCCATCCAAGTGGCTTCATCAGTCTCACCTTCATCAGTCTCACCATCAGTCTGATGATGACACAACCTCTGGACAACTTTCCCTGGACAACTGAGAATCTACACAGACTTTTTTCTTTAATCTTAATTGTTTCTTTTTAGCTGTCTAAACTTACTGAAATCATTACAATAGAAGTGAAAGATTAAGAGAAAAAAAAAAACAGGAAAGCTGTGACAAACTGAATTGAAAAATTCTCATTTTGGTTTCTTTGAAAAGAATTGACAAACCTTTTGTCTATTGTTAATGTATTTCCACAGTCCTGGCACAAGCAAAGTACACACATTAGGAGCTCATTATATGTATTTCAAAATATAAAAAATGTAAAAAAAAAAAAAAAGAAAAATAAAGAAAATGTAATCTCCTGTATACTGTTTATACTGTTGCATTTCTGTTGTATTGTGTTGTAAGTACAATAAGCAATCAGGAAAAAGAACAATGTGTTCATAGCTTAGGAAAACCTGAATCCAATTATTACTATAATGCAATTGTGTAAAGGGTAGATGTTTCAGGGCTGTCTCTGTGGTCTGGTGATCTATGTAATATTATTTAAATAAGACAAGTTTGTTTTCTACAGTGCAGTAGCACATGTGAACACACACACACATACAGTACATGGACCCACACTACAGACGACAAGACAGGTGGGAGATGTAGGCTGTAATTATGGTTATTAATGAACAAATAAATCTGTGTGTGTGTGTGTGTGTGTTTGATATGGGTTACCACTTGTGGAGGATTCTGAATAGTGTGTGCGTATGTGTGTGTGTGTGTGTGTGTGTGTGTGTGTGTGTGTGTGTGTGTGTGTGTGTGTGTGTGTTTTGAGAGGCCCCCCTCTGTGTCGCAACATGCTGGTGCACACTCCTATACTCCAGCTTGTGTAGGTGATTCACACATACTCACAGACAGACACACACATTCACACTGCCAGACAGATATATAAAATATAGTAAGCAGCAGAGATGTAAATTATTACAGATTGGTGGCATGATTTGATTAATTACTCTTAATAGAGGGTGTGCATGAGTTTATGTACAGCAAAATGCATAATGATCCACATTATAGGCAAAGTCACACTTATATACAAATCAAATATTAAGAATACAAACATCAGAAAGTTGCAATAAGGATTTACCTTTTAAACAAATGTTTCTGTGTATTTGTGTATGTATGTGCGTGTGGTTTATGAAACCAGGTTATGTCTCCAGTGCAAGATTTAAAAGAAAGGTAGAAACAGAATAGAGCAACAAAAGGTGTACAAAAGACGAAAAATGAGGCAAAAGTATGAAAAGTAGAGGACAAAGGAGAAGGATCTGTGTTCCCCCGAACAGAATAATTTAGGAGACTATTTTAAATAAATAAACATTTTTGAAAATGCTCTTATTTAAATGGAGTTAGAGGAGAAGATTAATACCATTCATCAACCTTGTAGTACTTTATCTCTTTTAGAGGGAGATATTAAACATAAGGGTTGTAAGGTGGAATGAAAGCACATCAGCAAATTTTTGAAACATTGTGGTATGTACTCTTACACATACTTCTTTACAAGTAAGAGGCATATATCCTGAAAATAAAAAAATTCAGATTACAATAGAGAAGTGGATTTCATAATGTCTGTTTAAAAGACCTTAACATTTGATTCTTTCCATTGCAGGAAAAGGTTGCTAAAAATCTTACCTAAGAAAGACACCTATGCCAATCAGATAAGACATATATTTTTTATCATTAACTTCTCAACCATCTTCTTGATTTTTTTGAAGTCCCATCGTACCTAAATGTTGGCACATTTTTCCTTATATTCACAGTAGTGAACAGTGTGGTGTGAGGGGTCAAAAATAAAAGATTGAATTATTGTAATCACTGGTGTAAAGACCATGTATGGGAAGTGAAATATTACTAAGCATATACTGGTGTAGAGACCATATATAGGAGGTGAAATATTATTGAGCATACACTGATGTAAAGGCCATATATGGGAACGAGCTGAGCAGCAAGAGTTACAGTTGAGAAGGGCGTAATCAGACTATATAACCACTGTGTGTTTCCTTGTTTTCAGTTCTGTGGCTACATGCATTAGAAATAGTGTCACAGAACTCCAGATATATCTGACTGTATTTGCTCATGTAATCTGTTTTGCTGTGGAAACAATAAAAGTATAGAATCTTCAATAGGCTACTGACTGATCTCTTCAAATAAACCAACTCGGAGGGACACAGGTGAAGTTCTTGTCCCAACAGTGGATAAATGAGCATCAAATGTGGAAACTTTTTTTTTCACAATGTGCTCTATGAATTAAAACGTTAATTAAATGTCAAGATGTCTCTTTAACAAGGCAAATGTGATCAAATTGTACCTTCCTGTTCAGCAGACCAGACAACTGGGATTTCTGAGGCTTACATGAAAGGTCTACTGTGCAAAGTAAGAACTCTAACGATGCCGCTCCAAAACTTTCAACTGCAACTCTCCACAGTGTATTTCCATGAAAATCCAACACATGTCACACAAAGAAAGAATTTCTCTGGCCTCTATTTGTAGGCGTGAGTGAGTAAATGGGTCCCTTAAGGCCGAGCTGTGTGACCATCAAGACAATGGGGTATCCCCCCTAGCCATTTAGACAGCCATTTCTAAATTGATGCAGTAGCAGCCACTTTAGCCAGGGTCCCACATGGTGCTGTGGGCGATATGGATAGACAGAGCAATTACACTGGATTTTTCATACACACACACACACACACACCATTACACATACTTGCATGCACTTCTAATAGCACTGTGATGCCAAGCACCTTGGGAAGTGACCATGAGAGACATACACACACACACTGCTGCCTTTTGTCTCAGATGCAAACCTTCCTGTGTCATCTAGCATGATAATCTATGGCATCATTAACAGGAGTAATTTACATATGTTATCCATGAACATCCATCCATCCATCCATTTTCTATACCCGCTTTTCCTGGCTCAGGGTCACGGGGATCTGCTGGAGCCTATCCCAGCTCTCTCGGGTGGAAGGCAGGGGTACAACCTGGACAGGTCACCAGTCCATCGCAGATCCATGAACATCTGATACCAAAAATTAGTGAATCTGTCTTTTTCCCTCTCTTTGCCTGTTTTTCTTGTAATCTTTTAAGAATATTAGCAGCATCAAACCCACCATTTAAGCAGTTCATCGCCTCCTCATGAAAACACAGTTTAATCTGCAATTTCACAAATCCTGATTCAGAAAATCTGAGATTGAGTGATATGCCACTTAAAAAACTGCAGCTAAAGATAGTGCTGTAGCTGGCAGGACATTTCTCAGTGTGTATCTGTGGGTGGTTTAGAAGCTCCTTTGAACCCCCGCTGTTACTCTGTAAAGAACCGAACAGCCTGCAGCCCGATAATGACTCTGCTGAATAGCTGCATGATTATACCTCTTTCTGTGCGATGTTTGTCTTCTACCCCCTTTTTGCATTTTTGTCTGCATCTCTCCTCTTTGTCCATTGCTCTTTTTTTAACTTTTATTTGTATTATTTTCTATTTTTTGTCATTTTGTTATTCTTTTTTATTCTATGCTCCAGTCCTTGTTTTTCCTTATTGACAGGGCTAGAGTTCATTCACCCACATGAATCATAAATTCTCTCAATAAGTGTGTCAGATCAAAAATACAGTATATGTTGAAGGTAAATGCTTTGACCCAATATTCAGTGAAAACACTGTAAATTGTCCTCAGTCGATTCATAATAGATTCAATTCAGGCCTGTGTTTTAATTGACCCTCCTGTGGCATATGAGAAAATGATGTATCTTTTGTGAAATGACCTTGTGTGTGTGTGTGTGTGTGTGTGTGTGTGTGTGTGTGTGTGTGTGTGTTTGAGAGAGAAAGACAGATCGCTGCATCAGTGGCTGCTCTAATGCATGCTTCTCCACACTCTGTAAACCCCTTACCTGTTTCATCCTCCTTCTTCCGTCCTTCAGTGTTTTCAGTAACCTTCTATTGTCTCACTGTACATTTTCACCATTTGCAAATGGGTGCCCCTACACACAACACTGGCACATACTGTATATACACATTAACTACACGCAGAGAACCGGCCTTACATACACTTTGTTCAAATCACTCACACATACACACACACACATATAATTATGCTATGCCATTATTATAACTTAATGCTAATCTTACAGTGTGGCATTATTAGCTGTTAATGTATTCTGGGACACTATTAGCTGCTAACACTAATGCTAGGGCACTATTAATGCTTAATGCTAATGCAGTAACAGTGAGAGTCCTGAGCCGGTCCGCCCATCCACAATTATGTGAAGCTTTATAATCCCTTGTTAGCTAGCAGCAGAGGCATACATCACACCTCCGAGTTAATCTGAGCACTGTGCGACAGCTATACACCTCGCCTTGTCCTCATCTACTCCCATAATCTACTCCTTCTGTCGGCTACTGTGATGATAGGTGCCACAGTTGTTATCAGGACCATCTCCTTTCCATCTAAAGCAAACAGCAGAAGAAGAAGAAGAAGAAGAAGAAGAAGAAGAAGAAAAAGAAAAAGAAGTACTTTATTAATCCCCAAGGGGAAATTCAATTGTTACAGCAGTTATTCTAATTTAAAGTTATTAAATGTAATATTATTTAAATCATATTAATTAATAGTAATTAATAAAGTAATAAACTAATTAACTTGCATATAGAAAAGTAATAAAGTAATTATTTTGGGGGGTTTGTGTGCGTGCATGCGTGCGTGCGTGCGTGTGTGTGTGTGTGTGTGTGTGTGCGTTAGTGTTTATATTGTGGAATTATAGAGTCTTATGGCCGTGGACACAAAAAACTTCCTGAATCTCTCAGTCTTGGCTTTAGGAGGAACACTACAAATACTATAACACTTCAAACTGTAAAGTATGTATGCTGATATTAGCCATTTGTAGTTGCCAAGGGCATTAATGTTAGAGACACACTATCTACTTGGTGTTATGGAGAATAACATGTGTCCTATTAGGTTTTGATATTGATACAAGAGAATATAATGACTGATGTTTCACTGAATGTTTTAACTGAATTCAAGCATCTGTAACTGCACTTTTCATTTTTAATGGTACATAAGTAAAAATCTCAAACATGGCAGAAAATATGAGGGGTATACCTGGTTAGAAAGTTAATATCAGGATGCAGTTCCTAGCATCCAAGCTATAGCAGCTTTGGCAGATTACGTGTTGCTCTATTTCTACACTACCTTGCACAAACTATTGTGCAGTTGTCAGTAGGTTGAAACAGCTGTAAGGCTGTCTTTAGTCTGACGCTGACGCTGAGAAGCCCTTTTATAGAGTTCAGTGAGAATGGCACAGTGGGCTCTGACATACAAAAACAATGCATTGTTGTATAGTAAAAACAGTTGAACCTGGCTCAACCTTTTCTGCATCATATCATTACATTAACTGGCAACACAGTGCAATGTCTGTGGCAATGGTTAAATAAATGATTAAAACAACACAATTTCACCAATACAAACCTTTGCATTTCTTTTAATCAAGTGCTGTTTTTGGTATTTTTTAATCTAAGGTAGTTAACCCTGTTTTGTTCAATGTTTTGTTTTTTCTGAACAACCTTTGCACAATAGCCACATGCAGAATAGTCTTTTTTATTCTATACCTACATATTTTATTTAGATTTGAGAGGATCTGGAGCCAATCTGAGCATGTTCTGAACAAACAGTACACTTGATGTTGATATGCTTATAACTCAGAAATGGAGACTTAAGACAAGCCATAGATGTCTCAGTCCAGTCATATCAAAGCTAAAATTAACATAAATATGTCTGGTGTCTGGATATGTATGTATGGATATGTCTGGATTAATAAATTCAGTCGGCTGCTTGCATTGAACACATGGCTGTCCAAGGCCTGTGAGATAAGAGGAGTGCACTTCATTGATAATTTTTCCTGTTTTGGCAACGTGACGACCTGTTCAAGGGAAAGGGCCCATATCTGAGCAGGAGTGGAGTGAGACGGTTAATGAATTCATCCCCCCAGCAAACACCACCCCCTTTGCCACCCAGGAGCATGACCTATGTCTCTCAATCAATTAAAACTCCACCATCTCGACCACCTCGGCCAACACCTACACCTGTCTTTCCTCAGAGCACCCCTGTCAGACCCCCCCCACCTGCTCCTGGACCAAAGATCCTGACTAGCATCAATGCTGCTATCAGCAACTAGGACACCCAGGGCCTCTGCTGTTCTAGGACTAAAAGCCATAATAAACCACTTATCGACCTGAGGCCCAGGGAGAGAACACTCTCCCCTAGTGCTATAGCTATAGTCAAAACACGCAGAGTGGCTAAAAGAGTGACAGTTAGACTGTCCAATCAGAGAAATCTAATTCAAATCTTTTGCAAACAGATAGTTTCAGGTCCTACTCAAGCTAATTTGAAACTTGCAGTGCTCAATGTCAGATCTCTATGTAACAAATCATTTTTAATCAATAATTTTATCTCCTTTTACAATCTTGATTTTATATTTTTAACAGAAACATGGTTAGATAGCAGGACAGCAAATGCAGTTCTTATTGAATCCACCCCACCTAATTTTATATTTCTATCAGAAACACGAGAAAACAAAAAGGGTGGTGGCGTCTGTGCCTTTTTTAGGGATAATATGGTTACCCATAGGTTGTCATTTGGGGAGTTACTATCATTTGAGTATGTATCTTTTAAAATGGAGCAAAAATTATCTCCCTCTGTACTTTTTATTATCATTTACAAACCTCCCCATTGCTGTCAAAATTTTATTGATGAATTTACTGAGATGCTTTCAGTTGTCCTCACAGAGTTTGGCTGTTTGGTTATTACAGGTGATTTTAATGTTCACATGGATAAGGCCTGTGACAGATATGCCAAAGAACTTTCTGCCGTCCTTGAAACATGTGGCCTTAGCCAGCACGTTAGAGAGCCGACCCATACCAGAGGTCACACTCTGGACCTTGTCATTACTAAGGGTGTTAACGTTTCTAATATCACTATGACTGATGTTGCTTTGTCTGACCATTTTTGTGTCTTTTTTGATTTGTCCATAATTCCCAAAGACGCAACTGGACCTACACTTGTTCAGAAAAGACACATAAATGATAACACCAGGAAACTGTTTACGGAGATGATTAGGTTTGAAAATACCACTTTCTCTCATGTTGAAGATTTGTTGAATTCATATACTTCTAGTGTACTAAATGTCATAGATGTGATTGCTCCTGTTAAGGATAAATTAATCAGGAACAGGCAAAAGCCAACGTGGAGAAATGATGACTCGGTCAGGGCACAGAAAACGGAGTGCCGGAAGGCCGAACGAAGATGGCGTAAATCAAAGCTCCAGGTTCATTATGACATTTATAAGCAGATGCTGTGTGTGTTCAATGAAACTCTACGTAGAAAGAGAGAAATGTATTTTTCTGAAATCATCAACAACAGTAGTAACAACTCACGTGTCCTGTTTGCTACAGTGAGTAGGTTGACAAGCCCTCCATCTCCATTACCATTGGAACTAATTTCAACATCTAAATGTAATGAATTTGCACTATTTTTTAATGACAAGATTCAGGGTATTAAGCAAACAATAAATTGCACAAGACAGATACCAACTCTGCAGCCATCCAGGAGATGCTTGGTAAAACTGACACACTTTACACCTGTAAATGACATAACAGTTGAAGAGACCATCTCAAGTCTGAGCTCATCCACCTGTTGCCTTGGTGTTTTACCCACTAGATTTCTGAAATCAGTACTAAGCAGTTTGTTATCACAACTCACTCAATTAGTTAATAACTCATTACAGTCTGGAACATTTCCAAAGGCCTTGAAAATTGCTGTCATCAAGCCTCTCCTGAAGAAGAGCAGTCTTGATGCCATGGTACTGAACAACTACCGGCCCATATCAAATCTGCCGTTTTTAGGCAAAATAATTGAAAAAGTTGTTTACCAACAACTTACTGACTTTCTCATGCTAAACAACTGCTTTGATGATTTTCAGTCAGGTTTTGGGCCCCATCACAGCATCTCTGGTACTGCCCTTAAATGGTTTAAATCTTATCTTGAAGACAGGAAGTATTTCATTGAAGTTGGTAACTGTGTCTCAGATCAAATGGTGTTGACATGTGGGGTCCCCCAAGGGTCCATCTTGGGACCCCTTTTGTTCAATCTTTACATGTTTCCTTTAGGCCAGTTAATACGCAGCAATAATGTGTCCTACCATAACTATGCAGATGACACTCAGATTTACATTTCACTCACAGCTGGTGAATATGGACCAGTCGACTCACTGTGCAGCTGTATTGAACAGATCACTCTGTGGATGCAAAACAACTCTCTCCAAATAAACAGTGACAAGACTGAAATAATCATCTTTGGGCCTCAGAAACAAAGAGAAAGTGTCAGCAGTCACCTCGTCTCTTTCTCTAAAATTTAAAAATCAAGTTAGAAGGGGGTAATCATGGACTCAGACTTGAATTTAACACATTAAATCGATAACATCGTCAGCTTTTTACCATCTCAAAAACATTGCCAGAATCAAAGGGATCATGTCTAAACCAGACTTAGAAAGACTCATCCATGCATTTATCTCTAGCAGGTTAGATTACTGTAATGGCCTGTTCACGGGGCTCTCAAAACGAGCTGTAAGGCAGCTACAGTACATTCAGAACGCTGCTGCTCGGGTCCTGACTAGAACCAGGAAGTACAATCACATTACTCCTGTTCTCAGATCTCTGCACTGGCTTCCTGTCTCTCAGAGAACAGATTTCAAAACAGCACTGCTTGTGTATAAGTCTCTTCATGGCTCAGCACCACATTACATCTCTGACATGCTGATGCCATATGAACCATCTCGGACTCTGAGAACATCAGGGACAGGCCTTCTGCTTGTGCCCAGAGTCAAGACTAAACAGGGAGAAGCAGCGTTTCAGGTCTATGCAGCTAAAACCTGGAATAGTCTTCCTGATGATGCTAGACAAGCCTCATCTCTGGCAATGTTTAAGTCCAAGCTAAAAACCTTTCTTTTTAGTGTGGCATATAACATTTGACAACTGACAGTGTTTTATCCAAAGTGATTTATCTGCACTCAGTTTCTTTTAATATTAATTTTTAACTTTTTATTATTATTTCTTGCTTATGTATTTTTAACTTGTCTTTTATTTCTGTAAAACACTTTGAATTACTCTGTGTATGAATTGTGCTATATAAATAAACTTGCCTTGCCTTGCCTTGCCTTGGTGCTTGTCTGGTGCAGCATGGTGGGTGAGTGGTTAGCACTGTTGCCTCACAGCAAGAAGGTTGTGGGTTCGCAACCTAGCCTTTCTGTGTGGAGTTTGCATGTTCTCCCTGCGCTTGTGCGGGTTTACTCCGGGTACTCTGGTTTCCTTCCACAGACCAAAAAAATGCATGTTAGGTTGATTGATGAATCTAAATTGACTGTGAGTGTGTAAGGTTGTCTGTCTTTGTGTTTCTCTATGTGACGGACTGGTGACCTGTCCAGGGTGTACCCTTGCCTTTCACCCGAGAGAGAGCTGGGATAGGCTCCAGCAGATCCCTGTGACCCTGGCTTTCAGGAAAAAAGTGGGTAGAGAAAATGCATGGATGGATGGATGTGCTTGTCTCAGCTACTGCTCTTTACCTGCCAATTGTTTAGTTAAACACACTTTTTCTGAATTCTTCTAGTCATATGCACTGAATTGACCTTGCTGTAAAGTTGCTGTCTTGTTTTTAAGAGTGGCAAGCAAACAGATAGACTTATTGTAGCATTCCACAAAAAATATCTCGATAACTAGATGTTCAGGTAGGAATCAGACATATTTTGTAATGCCCTTTTCTCTTCTCGTTATAACACCATGATAAGAAAACAGCGAATGGAAAGCAGAGTAGCGTGATAGGAGGGGAGGAAGAACAGAAGAAGGGGTGGAGCCTCACTCTTAGCCTCTCACATCCAAATTGGAAAACACAAAAACCAGTTCTACTTGTCATTGTGTACCATCCAATTCAATTCAATTCAATTCAATTTTATTTGTATAGCGCCAAATCACAATACAAATCATCTCAAGGCACTTTACAAAAACTAAAATTAAAAACCCAACAATTCCCTTATGAGCAAGCACTTGGCGACAGTGGAGAGGAAAAACTCCCTTTAACAGAAGAAAAAACCTCCAGCAGAACCGGGCTCAGTTTGGGAGGCCATCTGCCTCGACCAGTTGGGGTGAGTGGATAGAGCAGAGAGAAAAGAACAGCAACAATAAACAACAAATCGACACTGCAGGTTGGTGGGACCAGTAACTGCACATCAGCGATATACTGTACAGCTCCAGGACCAGGGACACCTGCAGAAACAGCACTGTTAAAAGTCACCAATGAGCTTCTCTTAGCCTCAGATATTATATATTAGATTCAATTGGTTTCATTCAAAATGTTAATAAACCCACCCACTGTTTCAATCACACCCTTGATCTTATTCTGACCTATGGCATCGAAATTGAACATCTAATAGTTTTTCCCCCAAATCCTGTTTTGTCTGATCATTCTTTAAAATCTTTTGAATTTGAAATGATGGATCATGCAGCGTTTGGAAGAAAATTCCACTACAGCAGATGTTTATCCGACAACGCTGTTAATAAATTTAAGAAAATGATTCCATCTTTATTTACATCTATGCCAAGTATAAACATAGTGGAGGGCAGCTGCTTCAGTCCCACTCCCTACTAAATTGATCATGTTGTTGACAGCGCTGTAACCTCACTGCGTGAAACGCTTGATTCTGTGGCCCCTCTGAAAAAGAAGTTAGTGAATCAGAGAAGATTAGCCCCATGGTATAATTTACATATTCGTACCTTAAAGCAGGCATCGCGAAGGCTGGAAAGAAAGTGGCGTTCCACAAACTTAGAGGAAATTTTTCTAGCCTGGAAAAACAGTCTACTAAAAATAAAAAAGCTCTCTGTAAAGCCAGAACTGCATACTATTCATCACTAATAGAGGAAAATAAGAAATATCCCAGGTTTCTTTTCAGCACTGTAGCCAGGCTGACAAAAAATCACAGCTCTGTTGAACCCAGTGTTCCCTTAGCTCTCAGCAGTGATGAATTTATGAGTTTCTTTGCAAATAAAATCACAACTATTAGAGATAAAATTCAGCAGATGCTTCCTATACCTGCAATAAATGAATATTCTACTACCAGTAGCTCTTGAATCATCTGTAGGACCTCAGTTATGTTTAGACTGCTTCTCTCCCATAGATCTCTCTGAATTTACATCAGTAGTTGCTTCATCGAAATCATCAACGTGTCTCTTAGACCCCATCACGACTAGACTGCTTAAAGGCAACCTGCCATTAATGAACTCATCTTTATTGGACTTGGTAAATTTATCTGTAGTATCAGGCTACGTACCACAGGCGATTAAGACTGCAGTAATCAAACCTTTACTCAAAAATTTTATTTCTAAAATCCTAGAAAAAGCTGTTGCTAAGCAGCTATCAGACCACTTACACAGGAATGAACTATTTGAAGATTTCCAATCAGGATTTAGAGCACATCATAGTACAGAAACAGCACTGTTGAAAGTTACCAACGATCTTCTCTTAGCCTCAGATAATGGACTTGTTTCGATACTTGTCCTCCTAGACCTTAGTGCAGCATTCGACACCATTGACCACAACATCTTATTACAGAGACTGGAGCATGTGATTGGTATCAGAGGAACAGCGGTAAAGTGGTTCCAATCCTATTTATCGGACAGATTCCAGTTTGTTCATGTCCATGATGAAGCTTCCACACGAACAAAAGTTAGTTATGGAGTTCCACAAGGTTCTGTGCTAGGACCGATTCTGTTCACCCTGTACATGCTTCCTTTAGGATATATCATTAGGAAGCACTCTATTAATTACCACTGCTATGCGGATGACACTCAGTTATATCTATCTATTAAACCTGTTAGCACAAACCAGTTAACCAGACTTCAAGCCTGTCTAGCTGACATAAAGGCTTGGATGACCAGTAACTTTTTACTTTTAAACTCAGAGAAAACAGAAGTCATTATATTTGGGCCTAAAAATCTCAGAAATAACTTTTCTAAAATTATAGCTACTCTAGATGGCATAGCCCTGGCCTCCAGCACTACTGTAAAAAACCTTGGAGTTATTTTTGACCAGGACATGTCCTTTAACTCACACATAAAACAAATTTCTAGAACTGCATTCTTTCACCTGCGCAACATTTCCAAAATTAGGAACATCCTGTCTCAAAATGATGCAGAAAAACTAGTCCATGCGTTTGTTTCCTCAAGGCTAGATTACTGTAACTCATTACTATCTCGATGTCCTAATATCTTAATAAAAAGCCTCCAATTAATCCAGAATGCCGCAGCCAGAGTCCTGACAGGAACTAGCAAGAGAGATCATATTTCTCCTATATTGGCTTTTCTTCATTGGCTCCCTGTAAAATATAGAATAGAATTTAAAATCCTTCTTCTCACATACAAATCCCTTCATAATCAAGCTCCTTCATACCTTCAAGACCTCATAGTACCATATTATCCCAATAGACCACTTCGCTCTCAGAGTGCAGGCCTACTTGTGGTTCCCAGAGTTCTCAAAAGCAGAATGGGAGGCAGAGCCTTTAGCTATCAAGCTCCTCTCCTGTGGAACCAGCTCTCAGCCTGGGTTCAGGAGGCAGACACTCTCTGTACTTTTAAGGCTAGACTTAAAACCTTTCTCTTTGACAAAGCATATAGTTAGGGCTGGCTTCAGGCAACCCTGAACCATCCCTTAGTTAGTTATGCTGCTATAGGCCTAGACTGCCCGAGGACCATCGGTGCACTGAGCTCCCCTACCCTAACCCCCCCCCCCTTCTCTCCCACCTCATGTATATTCCACCATTGAATGTTACTAACCTTGTGCTCTCTCTCTCCCCTAGTTTGTGCTCTCTCCCTCCCTCTCTCTCTCTCTCTCTCTCTCTCTCTGTACCTTCTGCAGGTGTCCCTGGTCCTGGAGCTGTTTATCGCTGATGTGCAGTTACTGGCCCCACCAACTTGCAGTGTCTATTTGTTGTTTATTGTTGCTGTTCTTTTCTCTCTGCTCTATCCACTCACCCCAACCGGTCGAGGCAGATGGCCGCCCAAACTGAGCCCGGTTCTGCTGGAGGTTTTTTTCTTCCGTTAAAGGGAGTTTTTTCCTCTCCACTGTCGCCAAGTGCTTGCTCATAAGGGAATTGTTGGGTTTTTAGTTTTAGTTTTTGTAAAGTGCCTTGAGATGATTTGTATTGTGATTTGGCGCTATACAAATAAAATTGAATTGAATTGAATTGAATTGAATTGAAAAAGCCTAGTCTTGATCCAGGAGTCTTGGCTAACTATAGACCAATATCCAACCTACCATTTATTTCTAAAATCCTAGAAAAAGCTGTTGCTAAGCAGCTATCAGACCACTTACACAGGAATGAACTATTTGAAGATTTTCAATCAGGATTTAGAGCACATCATAGTACAGAAACAGCACTGTTAAAAGTTACCAACGATCTTCTCTTAGCCTCAGATAATGGACTTGTTTAGATACTTGTCCTCCTAGACCTTAGTGCTGCATTCGACACCATTGACCACAACAACTTATTACAGAGACTGGAGCATGTGACCGGTATCAGAGGAACAGCATTAAAATGGTTCCGATACTATTTATCGGACAGATTCCAGTTTGTTCATGTCCATGATGAACCTTCCACACGAACAAAAGTTAGTTATGGAGATCCACAAGGCTCTGTGCTAGGACCGATTCTGTTCACCCTGTACATGCTTCCTTTAGGATATGTCATTAGGAAGCACTCTATTAATTACCACTGCTATGCACATGACACTCAGTTATATCTATCTATTAAACACAAACCAGCTGTTAACACAAACCAGTTAACCAGACTTCAAGCGTGTCTAACTGTGGAATGCAGACGCACCTATGGCGGCTTCATATAAGATAAAGGAAGTAACTGGCCTTAGTTTGCTCAAACGACCCCCACTCAGAACACATAGAAGACAGTTGGCAATAACAACTCCGTATAAGGTAATATCATAAATTCCTTTTGGTGGGGCGCTGCCCCAACAGTTTAAACATTGTATAGTTTCCATCTATTGTTTAGATCTCTCTGCCTGCATGTGTGAGTGGATGTCTGGAGACGTCTCTGTACTTTTAAAATAAACCGGTGTCGATTCCTAACTTACATTCCGTCTTCTTTTATCCCTACATTAATGAACTCGGGGAAAGTCATAATGTAAGATTTTCCAACACTAACTGACATAATGGCCTGGATGACCAGTAACCTTTTACTTTTAAACTCAGAGAAAACAGAAGTCATTATATTTGGGCCAAAAAATCTCAGAAATAAATTTTCTAAAATTATAGCTACTCTAGATGGCATAACCCTGGCCTCCAACACTACTGTAAAAAATCTTGGAGTTATTTTTGACCAGGACATGTCCTTTAACTCACACATAAAACAAATCTCTAGAACTGCATTCTTTCACCTGCGCAACATTTCCAAAATTAGGAACATCCTGTCTCAAAATGATGCAGAAAAACTAGTCCGTGCATTTGTTACCTCAAGGCTAGATTACTGTAACTCATTACTATCTGGATGTCCCAATATCTCCATAAAAAGCCTCCAATTAATCCAGAATGCCGCAGCCAGAGTCCTGACAGGAACTAGCAAGAGAGATCATATTTCTCCAATATTGGCTTCTCTTCATTGGCTCCCTGTAAAATATAGAATAGAATTTAAAATCCTTCTTCTCACATACAAATCCCTTCATAATCAAGCTCCTTCATACCTTAAAGACCTCATAGTACCATATTATCCCAATAGACCACTTCGCTCTCATAGTGCAGGTCTACTTGTGGTTCCCAGAGTTTCCAAAAGCAGACTGGGAGGCAGAGCCTTTAGTTATCAAGCTCCTCTCCTGTGGAACCAGCTCCCAGCCTGGGTTCAGGAGGCAGACACTCTCTGTACTTTTAAGGCTAGACTTAAAACCTTCCTCTTTGACAAAGCATATAGTTAGGGCTGGCTTCAGGCAACCCTGAACCATCCCTTAGTTATGCTGATATAGGCCTAGACTGCCCGAGGACCATCGGTGCACTGAGCTCCCCTACCCTAACCCCCCTCCCTTACCCTCCCTTCCCCTCCCCTCTCTTCCTCTCCTCCCACCTCATGTATATTCCACCATTGAATGTCACTAACAGTGTGCTCTCTCTCTCTCCCCTAGTTTGTGCTGTCTCCCTCTCTCTCTGTTCTCTATGTACCTTCTGCAGATGTCCCTGGTCCTGGAGCTGTATATCGCTGATGTGCAGTTACTGGTCCCACCAACCTGCAGTGTCTATCTGTTGTTTATTGTTGCTGTTCTTTTCTCTCTGCTCTATCCACTCACCCCAACCGGTCGAGGCAGATGGCCGCCCAAACTGAGTCCGGTTCTGCTGGAGGTTTTTTCTTCCGTTAAAGGGAGTTTTTCCTCTCCACTGTCGCCAAGTGCTTGCTCATAAGGGAATTGTTGGGTTTTTAGTTTTAGTTTTTGTAAAGTGCCTTGAGATGATTTGTATTGTGATTTGGCGCTATACAAATAAAATTGAATTGAATTGAATTGAATTGAATTGACTGCCCGAGGACCATCGATGCACTGAGCTCCCCTACCCTAACTCTACCCTCCCTTCCCTTCCCCTCACGTCCTCTCCTCCTCCTCACATGTATATTTCACCATTGAATGTCACTAACTTTGTGCTCTCTCTCTCTCACCTAATTTGTGCTCTCTCCCTCTCTTTCCCTCTGTACCTTCTGCAGGTGTCCCTGGTCCTGGAGCTGTATATTGCTGATGTGCAGTTACTGGCCCCACCAACCTGCAGTGTCTATTTGTTGTTTATCGTTGCTGTTCTTTTCTCTCTCCTCTATCCACTCACCCCAACCGTTCGAGGCAGATGGCCACCCAAACTGAGCCTGGTTCTGCTGGAAAGTTTTTCTTCCATTAAAGGGAGTTTTTCCTCTCCACTGTCGCCTTGTGCTTCCACACAAGGGATTTGTTGGTTTTTTTGTGTTTTGTAAAGTGCCTTGAAATGATTGTATTTTGATTTGGTGCTATTCAAATAAAATTGAATTGAATTGAATTGCATTGGAGAGGAAGGCAAAGAAGAGGGAAAGGGGGGCAAAGGGAGGCAGAGGAGGGAAGAGAAGAGAGGTGAAAGAGCAGTGAGAGGGATGAGAGGAAGAACAGGAGACAAAAAGGGGATAGAGGGGACAGGAGAGGAGTGGGGAGATAATGTACTGTAGTCTGATTAATGTCAAAGGCACTGAGTCCTGAATACTTATGAAGCAGATGTCAATGGAGCTTTGCCCTGCAAGGTTACACAGATGGAGGGGTAGGATGGGAAGGAGAAGGGTATGTCAGAATCTGAGGTAGTAGAAGGGAACAAGGACATGCAGGTGACAATAAAGCAGGGAAAAAGCTAAATGAGAAAAAGTAAAGAAACAAACAAGGTAAGGATTGCGACAAGCCAGGAGGTGATAGAGGCCATTTCCATAATTTGAAAACGCTACTCTAAAATTTTCCAACCACACAATAAGTTTTAGGCTTTTCCCTCCCAAAAAAGATTGTTGTCTTCAATGAAAAGTCCAAAACAGCAGAAAACACTCTTCTTTTGAGAATGTACAAGCCACTGGAGCCAGCAGCCATCTTAATGCAAGCAGATGGCTTCATTGTTTGAAGCTTTGTTTGTTGTTTATGAGTGTGAAGAGTAGACTGCACCAGAGAGCCACTTTGGATGGGCGGCTGGACCATGCTCACATGACATTCAAGATATGCATAATCCAATGACACGTATACGTCAGCATTTTTTATGTATTTTGAATGTACAAATGTTGCTCAATGTAGTCACATTGAACAATATTTCTATTCAGTGGAATGGGATGCCAAAAAAAGAAGGAACAGGATTATTCATTGAGGACATGAAGCAGTGATCCAGTGATTCAGACACTTGCGAAGCATATTTGCTCAAATAAATATGTGTGTATTTATTTGAGCTAGTACAAACCTGCAGACAGAATCAGTGAAGCCTGTATGCATGGCATGAAAAAGCAACAACTGACGGAACTGCACAAGGTGAACATTTATCTTCAGTGAGTATTAAACACAAAAAGGGCAACACATAGTGCAGCTGTAGTGCATAATGTATTGTGCCTTTTAAAACATGCAAACAAAGAAAAGCTGATGTTGCTGATGTCCCCTTGTGGGACCAGACCCATCCTTCCCTGCCTGTCACTTGTAAACAACAATAGACTTTACACCCTGTTTGTTGTTGATGACAGAGAAGTAACCTTTCACCTCTGACCTCCAAGAACAGCCTTGACCATAGGCCTGACCTCTTGGAACAGTTGTAATGATACTGGGATACATCTAATGACCTCTGGGCAGGAGGGAGGTCATTGATGAAAGGTCAAGAGCAGTTGCCCCACAGCCCCAGTGACCTCGGTAAGGGGCTGGATCTATTGATTAAGTGACTAGACAGTCAATTCAGAGAAATAGTGCAGGGAGGAAAATCTGGGGGTCTGTTAGCAAAGATTATAGGTTAGAGTTGCTCTGTTTAACACATGAGTCAGGATTTAGAGAAGGACAGAAAAGAGAATAACATCAATAGGTTCTCACCGAAGGGACCAACTAGATCTAATACTAGTCATTTTTTATTTTTTTCTCTTTTTTGTTGGTAACAGAGAGTGAGGTATAGAAATGTATGGATCAATAGCAAAAGTACTGATCCTGCCAATGTTAAGCTTTTTTTTCTTTTTTATCAGTATTAGCTCCAACATGAACGCTACTCAATAAATGGATTAGGTTAGACCACTTTCTGGACACATTAAGACTCTGTTGGAGTTGTGTCTCTGTTGCTGTTGTGTGCAAGCCAACTCATGAAAAATATTTTCCCACTCTTTTCTTACAGTGCTTTTCTAATTATTTGTTTCCAATTATTAGTTTCTCTTTCATTATAGTGTCCTATCTACTGTATTACTGTTCATAGAATATTTTAACTCCTTTCTGAAAAGTAGGAATCATTATACTTACATCCATCCATCCATCCATCTTCGTCCGCTTATCATGGGACCACGTCGCGGGGGCAGTAGCCTAATCAGGGATACCCAGACTTCCTTCTCCCTGGACACTTCCTCCAGCTCTTCTGGGGGGGCCAGGAGGCGTTCCCAGGCCTGCCGGGAGACATAGTCCCTCCAGCGTGTCCTGGGTCTTCCCCGGGGCCTCTTCCCGGTGGGACATGCCCGGAACACCTCCTCAGGGGGCCCCACGAAGCATCCAAAACAAATGCCACCTCAACTGACTCCTCTCGATGTGGAGGAGCAGCAGCTCTACTCCAAGCTCCTCCCGGGTGACCGAGCTAGTGCCCGGCCACCCTGCGAAGGAAGCTCATTTCAGCCATTTGTATCCGAGATCTTGTCCTTTCGATCATGACCCAAAGCTCATGACCATAGGTGAGAGTAGGAATGTAGATTGACCGGTAAATCGAGAGCTTCGCCTTTCGGCTTAGCATTACTGCTGCCGATGCCCCGATCCGTCTGTCAATCTCACGTTCCGTCCTTCCCTCACTCGTGAACAAGACCCAGAGATACTTAAACTCCTCCACCTGAGGCAGGATCTCTCCCCTTGCCTGGAGATGGCAAGCCACTTTTTTCCGATTGAGTACCACGGCCTCGGACTTGGAGGTGCTGATTCTCATCCCAGCCGCTTCACACTCGGTTGGAAACCGCCTCAGCACACGCTGGAGATCCTGGCTCGATGGAGCCAACAGGTCAACGTCAACGTCAACAGGTCAACATGAGATCCTGTGGTCCCCGAACTGGACTCTCCTGGCTCAGCCCCTGGCTGCGCCTAGAAATTCTGTCCATAAAAGTAATAAACAGAACCGGTGACAAAGGGGAGCCCTGGTGCACAGGTCTGACTTACTACCAGCAATGCGAACCAAGCTCCTGCTCCATTTGTACAGAGACCGGATAGCCCTCAGCAAAGGGCCCCGGACCCCATACTCCTGGAGCACCTCCCACAAGATGTCACGAGGGACCCGGTCGAATGCCTTCTCCAAGTCCACAAAGCACCTGTGAACTGGTTGGGCAAACTCCCATGAGCCCTCGAGCACCCTCGAGAGGGTATAGAGCTGGTCCAGTGTTCCACGACCGGGATGGAAACTGCATTGTTCCTCCTTGATCCGAGGTTCAACCACCGGCCGGATCCTCCTCTCCAGCACCCTGGCATAGACCTTCCCCGGGAGGCTGAGGAATGTGATCCCTCTGTAGTTGCAACATACCCTCCAGTCCCCTTTCTTAAAAAGAGGAACCACCACCCCGGTCTGCCAATCCAGGGGTACTGTACCCGAATGCCCCGCGATGTTGCACAGCCTCTCCAGAGGTTTATCGATATGTATGGGTGGGGCATCATGTCAGCCATGACAGCCCAACAACATCCAGAGACTTGAGGTACTCGGGGCGGATCTCATCCACCCCCGGTGCTCTGCCACCGAGGAGCTTCCAAACTACCTCAGTGACTTCAGCTTGGGTGATGAATGGATCAGTCTCCGAATCCCCAGCCCCTGCTTCCCTTATGGAAGACATGTTGATGGGATTGAGGAGATCCTCGAAGTATTCCTTCCACCGTCCGACAATATCCCCAGTCGAGGTAGACTGTTGGTAGAGCACTGTTTCCCCCTCCTGAGGAGCTGGATGGTTTGCCAGAATCTCTTTGGGGCCGACAGGTAGTCCTTCTCCATGGCCTCACTGAACTCCTCCCATACCCGAGTTTTTTCCACCGTCACCACCTGGGCTGCAGCACGCTTGGCCCGGCGGCACCCATCAGCTGCTTCAGGAGTCCCACAAGCCAACCAAGCTCAGTAGGACTCCTTCTTCAGCTTGACGGCATCCCTTACCTCCGGTGTCCACCACCAGATTCGGGGAGTGTCGCCACGATAGGCACCCGAGACCTTACGGCCACAGCTCCTAGCCACCGCGTCGACAATGGAGGTGGAAAACATGGTCCATTTGGACTCAATGTCCACATGCTGGATTAACCAAGTTTCATGCCAGTTTTCAAACATGGGTCTTCTGGGTGATGAGCCAAGTGTTGACAAAAAGATGGAAGGCGACAAGATAGGGATAACAGACTATAACGGTTGAAGCTCTCTCGGAGGTGGGAGTTAAAGACCCTTCTGACAGCGGGTTCAGCCAAACATTCCCAACAGACCCTCACAGTACGTTTGGACCTGCCAAATCTGTCCCGCTTCCTCCTCCGCCAGCGGATCCAGCTCACCACCAGGTGGTGATCAGTTGACAGCTCTGTCCCTCTCTTCACATACGGCCAAAGGTCAGATGACACGACTACAAAGTCGATCATCGACCTCCAGCATAGGGTGTCCTGGTGCCATGTGCACTGATGGACACCCTTATGCTTGAACATGGTGTTCGTTATGGACAAATTGTGACTAGCACAGAAGTCCAACAAAAGAACACCACTCGGGTTTATATCGGGGAGGCCGATGTGGCTCTGCTGACATTACTATTCCTACCTCATCTCCATCTACCTGTTCTTCTCTTTCATATCTCTCCTCTGCTGTGTGCTTCTTCACAACTCTAATCTCTCTCTCTCTCTATTAGTAGTCTATTTACAGCGTATTCAGTCTGGAGTCTGCCAACACTGCTCTCCAGAGGTTTATCAAGCCACTGATAAACTTCACACACACACATTTACATACAGACACGTGATTTTACGGAGTGATATTGTGATGTGTGTATGTGTGTGTAGAATATACAGTATATGATGTGCATATAAGAGAGAGGGGTAAAAAGAGAGACCCTGACTTTCGATGTGTTGTGGGTATGGATATGTATGTAAACATCTATGTGTTTACATGTATCCATTTTGCGTGTGTCCGTGCACATGTGTATATGTTATCAGCAGTATCCCAGTGTGCTCGCCGAGGGCCAGTCTATTTAGTGTTCATAACAAAGCGTTTAACTGAGGCTCCAATCAGGATTAAACCCTTATCAGCACACACAGACCACAGGATAAAAACAGAATGTGTGTGTGTATAAGTGTGTGTGAGAGAGAAGGTGGGGGCAGGGAGGCTAAACAGGATTATTTCCATGTGTATATATTCTATGTTGTCTATGTGTATGTTTCTGTACATGCATCTTCGCATTAACTAACTATACAAGCTCATGAGAAAATGTGTGCCTGATTCTGATATTGTGTATAAGTGCAATTTGTGTGTGTCTGTAATTAGATGAGTCACTGCATGCAATGTTAAAGTGGATATCAAACTCCAAAACCACACTAAATCCAGATTCAAAGAAGGGAACACCCCTGCAGGTTAGCTAATTATTATCACTGTGCGTGTGCATGTATAGGTGTGTACTTGTACTTCTAGCTTTGTGAGGACCATGTTGACCATAATTCTATTGGAGTGAGGACATTTTGGTGGGTCCTTAAGTTTTTCAGACACTGTTTGAGGGTTAAGACTTGTTTGCAGGGTTAAGGTTATAGGGTTAGGGTAAGGCATTTAGTATTGATGGCACGTGACAACTATATTTTAATTGATCATATAACGTCATGGTGCAGAGAGAGACAAAGATAGGTGGATGACAAAAGATGGTAGAGATGGTGTGACAAAGCTGAAGAAAGCACAGAGGGAGAAACAAACAAACAAACAAAGAGAGACAGAATGAAATCCACCATGCAAAACAGTGTTAATTACTGTCAAGACTCTGATTTATTGTTAAAGTGTATCCCATAGAACTGCACAATTTGCAAACACTTCTTCTATAACACTGCATACCCAGTATGTATTGTCGTACTTAATTCATTACTTATTGTCCTGAGTACCAAAACAGTAAAGTTGTGTATGTCTCAGCCTTTCATTGCCCATGGCTGCAGATCCAACAAGGGATCTTGGCAATACAGCCTTCTTCATTCTTTTCTAGGTCAAAGCTCAAAGATGTGATCTGAGGTCTAGGCTGCTTTTTAGAGATATAGTATACTGCCAGCCTTTATTATTATCGTAACACTGCATGTAATTATGCTGATTTACATCATTAATATTCATGAGCCACAATGCCGCCAGAGAGGAGCCTGCAACAGACACAACAATGAGCTGGCAAAATTAGAGTAAACTGAATCTATGAATAAAAATTTGAGGCATCAGAGAATTATTTACACAAAGCTGTCTGCTTACTGTGCTTACTGTACAATGAAGGTAAGTGACCCACTATTAAAAAACAGAAATGTGTTAAATCTGGCTTTCTCTGCATATTTTAGGGCTTCTATGTTTCTTTTAATGGATGTTATGGATAAACGTAAGTAAATTTAAATAGCATAAGTAAATTAAATAATTTTATTCAATCTGTCCTTTTATTTCAATGTAAGCAAGCCTTGTATATTTTTTCTACACTTAAATTGAATAATTAAATATTGTGTATTTAGAATTTCCAGTATACTGTGTTAAGCCCAAATTAATTAAAACTGAAAAAATAAAAACTTTTGAGAGACTCCCTGAAGAAGACAATTGCTCAATTTAAAAATACTCCCCAAGGCTTTAAATGATAAATTGTTTTTTGTGAACTTGCATGATAAAACACTGAAATTCAGCAACATGTAGGCCTAAATGGGACAACACAAGAACAGGAATCTTTGTTTTTGCTCTCAGTTTTTAAAACTCAACAGACACAGGAGATTAAAAATTTTAATTCTTAATAACAAATATTCAAATATCCCAGTCACTGAGTTTTGTGTTGCTCTGAAGTTAAATAACTAACTAACATGAAATACAGGGCATATCAATGAATCAATTTTAAGTTATAGGTTATATTTTTAAAAAGCAATCAAAATGTATAATGCATCAATGGTGAAACTGTTACTATGTTCAAGAAATCAGGAAATCTACCATACAAAAAAATCTCTCTACAAAAAAATCATCATATTTTCATGTTTTTCTGCACAGACAGTAAATATAGTTATACAATAAAACCAGAAGCCTCCTTTGTGACGAAGATTTGATATGACACCTTCTGTCTGTGCACTGGGGCTGACAGTAAAGTTACATCAAAACAATGAGGAAAACTGGGTGGGGCATCATGATGCATTTTTATATAAGAACAGAATTAGGCTAAAGTGAATCCATGAATAAATATATGAGTCCTTAGAGGATGATTAACACTTGCCTGCCTGCTTATAACCATTACTGTATGCTAATGTGTTGTACATTTGTGACCTGCTGCTAGCTTTTAAATGCAGAATAGCGAAACTCAGGTGTATTGTGAAGATGCACAGACTGGATAAAAAATTTGAAGAATATTTCTAGTCACATTCAGTCATAAGATGATGAAAAAAAAAATCACCGTCACATTAAAAATTGATGATGTGAATCTATGAATAAATATAGCTGTCTCTATGGAGAATAATGCTCATGATTTGCTCTTTGCTCCTCTGTCCTGTATACAGTATATACATTGCTTTTGTTATTTTTTGGAACAAATAAAACACACACACACACAAAATGTTTTTCATGCATCCACTGTCTTATATACTTGCAAAAACACAAATTGTGTCTGTGTCTTTAACCTAGCATACTAGGTCAGTTAAAGAAAAGCGGAGAAGGAAAGACCAGAGAAGAGAAAATTAAGAGAAAATTAAAATTTTATATTCTCTATGGAGAAGAACTGGGACACTGAAGCACCACCAGTAACAAAACATAACACATACTTTCAAAGAAAGAATATAAACTCAAATATTTTGAAATTAAATCCCAATTAAGACACTGTCAAAACAATTTCAGCATGCTATGTGTCAGTGAAATGTGTGAATCAAAAGTATGAAAGACAAAGCAGCAAGAAAATTAACAAGGCAGCAATCAAAAATGTGATTATAATCATTCTTCAGGGAGCCATAGTTGTGAGTTGTGGGTGAAAGAATCAGAGGTGGTTCTCCTAAGCTCCCGCCTGATTATTGGCTGTAAATTTGGAGTAATGAATAATATAACGCATTCTCAGAAGACTAATCTAAACATCAAATACATGAGAATAAATTAGGCATGTTCTCTACACACTGCCCATGCCTCCCTTGCACCAGTATTGCTCCTTCTTCTTTGAACAGCTTCTAGAGGAAGCACAGAGAGAAAGAAGCACTCAACTATTCAAGTGAGGCGAAACTATAAAGTTATTGACTGCGTGAGTGAGTATGAGTGAATGCGTGGGTTCAGGCTTGTGTGTGCATGTGTATGTGTCCTTGTTTGTTCTAATGAGCATCTGTCAGTACAGACATGATAACTATGGTAACACCCAGGGTGATTTACTGCCCATGCCCACACCAGCTTTGAGGCTCTCCAGCGAGGTCAACATCTGGGCTAAAAGAACAACCCTCTCACCCTGCACCTCTATTATCACGGCTGTCATTAAAATAAGCTGCTAATCTGTAATACCACTAGTGCTGATCAACCATATCTCCTAGAAATGATCTTTATATATTACTAAGTGTTTTAGCCAACCTATTTGCAGTCCCAGAAGTGTGTTCTTTTATAACAAACATGGTACAGATGTGTTTGGAGTGTATTGTGACTATACACTTTCTTCATATCATCCTGCATCCTACAGTTTGAGAATAAAGTTAGTGACAGACTGCGGTGTGGTAAATACAGTAAATAAGAGCAAATATGTCTGTCTAGGCACCTCAAATCAGTTTTGACTATGTCAGTATTTACCCAATATAACAATCCTTTCCAAACTAAACTAACTGCTTTCACTTGTCAAAAAACAGGACTATAAAACCTGGACATGTTTAATTTTTACTGTTAGGCCCCGAGCCTTGTCTTCCTGTTTGCATTTTATTTTGGTCAGTTTCCTGGGTTCCTGTTCTGTTAGTTCAAGGTAGCTTTGTGTTTTCATTTGGTCATCAGTTAGATTGTGTTCACCTGTGTTTAATTGGTTCTTCAGTTGTGTGTATATATGTCCCTGGTTTTCCTTTGATGCCAAATACGGACCCAGCGAACACCGAGGAAAGACGGAGCGAAGGTCTCCCTCGACTGTTTATCGGCCGCCTACAGTCGGCCGAGGACTATGCGGCGCCGATTGGGTGGTGTGTCCAGCAGGAACGGGTGCTCCGGTGCGCCCTCCACGAGACGCTGAGGGAGAGAGGGCAGAAGGTATGTGACCTCTTTTCCGCCATTCACACCATGCTGGAGACATGCCGCAATCTGCCGGTCCCCTTCTCCGTCGCCAGGCGGCTTTGCCTGACCCAGCTCCAGCCATTGTTTCCTGACCTCCTAGCCAGTATGCCAGATCCCCGGTCCCCGGCGTCCCAGCCGCCAGATCCCCGGTCCTCGGTGTCCCAGCCGCCAGATCCCCGGTCCCCAGCGTCCCAGCCGCCAGATCCCCGGTCCCCGGCGTCCCAGCCGCCAAAACCCCTCCGGCTTACCTCCGTGACTCTCCACGCTGCACCGCCGACCATCCTGCCTGCAGCACCGGTCCCGCAGTCGCTGACGCTGGCGGAGGCGCGTGCCATCTGGCAGGAACTGAAGGCAAAGCCCCTGGCTCCCTGGGACTCGGCTCCCATCGCTGCTGCCCAGCCCGAATCCCTCCTCGCTGCTGCCCAGCCACAGGAACCTCCAGCCCGGCTGCCTCAGTGCCGGCGTCGCCGCCAAGGCCCCCGTCCAGGTTCTCGAGCCTCAGTGCGCCGACAACGACGACCCCGCTGAGGCTTCAGTCCAGGTCCCCGTCCAGGTCCCCGAGCTTCCGTGCGCCGACGACGACGTCCCCGCTGAGGCTCCAGTCCGGGTCCCTGTCCAAGTTCCTGAGCCTCAGTGCGCCGTCGATGAGGTCCCCGTCTTGCTTCCCGAACGGCCGGGTGCCGATGGTGGCGTCCCCACGGAAACCCCAGAGCTGCCCTTGGAACCTGAGTGTGCGCCTGTTCCCATTCAGCCTGTTCCCGTCCAGCCTGTTCCCATCCCGCCTGCTCCTGTCCTGCCGGTCCCGGTTCCTCTGTGTCGCGATGAAGGTGCCCGCGCCAAGGCCCTGTTACCGTCTCCAGCCCAGTCGTCTCCAGCCCAGTCGTCTCTCCGGCCAGGACCTTCCCGGTCGCCTCGCCCCGCCAGAACCTTCCCAGCAGCTACCAGAGCATCCTGAGCCAGAGCCGCAGGAGCATCCCGAGGATCCCGAGCATCCCGAGCCGCAGCCAGCAGAGTTCCCTGAGCCGCAGCGGCAGCCAGCAGAGTTCCCTGAGCTCGAGCCGCCAGAGCCAGAGCCCGAGCCGCCTCAGTCGCCAGAGCCAGAGCTCGAGCCCGAGCCGCCTCAGCCGCAGGAGCAGGAGCCAGAGCCTGAGCCGCCCGAGCCGCCGGAGCCCGAGCGGGAGCCAGAGCAAGAGCCAGAGCCAGAGCCAGAGCCAGAGCCTGGGGCTGCCGCCACTCCTCCCAGGGAGCAGTGCTGCAGATCCAGAGCCCGTGCCGCCCCCTGGTCCTGCCTCTCTGGGACGGTCTGGGATTCCCGTCCCATCCCGTACCTTCGTCCGCCGGAGAGGTCCTCCTCCCAAACGGCTTCGGACCCGTGCCTGCCTGCGAGGACGTCCACCCGAACGGCTTCGGACCCACGCCTGCCTACGAGGTCCTCCTCCGGAATGGCTTCGGACCCACGCCTGCCTGCGAGGCCGCCCTCCCGAGTGGCTTCGGACCCGCGCCTGCCTGCGAGGCCACCCTCCCGAGTGGCTTCGGACCCGCGCCTGCCTGCGAGGCCGTCTGCCCGAACGGCTTCGGACCCACGCCTGCTCGTGAGGCCGTCTGCCCGAACGGCTTCGGTCTATGTTCGCCCCAGGGGTCGATCCCCAGAGTGACACTGAACTCTGCCCTGTCGGGCCTCATGATGGACACTGCTCCCTCCCTCCCAACCTGGACATTGTGATGGAACCATGTGGGAGCCGGCCTTTTGGGGGGGGTACTGTTAGGCCCCGAGCCTTGTCTTCCTGTTTGCATTTTATTTTGGTCAGTTTCCTGGGTTCCTGTTCTGTTAGTTCGAGGTAGCTTTGTGTTTTCGTTTGGTCATCAGTTAGATTGTGTTCAATTCAATTCAATTCAATTTAATTTTATTTGTATAGCACCAAATCACAATTCAATTTCAATTCAATTCAATTTTTATTTGTATAGCGCCAAATCACAATACAAATCATCTCAAGGCACTTTACAAAAACTAAAACTAAAAATTCAATTCAATTCAATTTTATTTGTATAGCGCCAAATCACAATACAAATCATCTCAAGGCACTTTACAAAAACTAAAACTAAAAACCCAACAATTCCCTTATGAGCAAGCACTTGGCGACAGTGGAGAGGAAAAAACTCCCTTTAACGGAAGAAAAAAACCTCCAGCAGAACCGGGCTCAGTTTGGGCGGCCATCTGCCTCGACCGGTTGGGGTGAGTGGATAGAGCAGAGAGAAAAGAACAGCAACAATAAACAACAAATAGACACTGCAAGTTGGTGGGGCCAGTAACTGCACATCAGCGATAAACAGCTCCAGGACCAGGGACACCTGCAGAAGGTACAGAGAGAGAGAGAGAGAGAGAGAGAGGGAGGGAGAGAGCACAAACTAGGGGAGAGAGAGAGCACAAGGTTAGTAACATTCAATGGTGGAATATACATGAGGTGGGAGAGAAGGGGGGGGGGGGGGGGGTTAGGGTAGGGGAGCTCAGTGCACCGATGGTCCTCGGGCAGTCTAGGCCTATAGCAGCATAACTAACTAAGGGATGGTTCAGGGTTGCCTGAAGCCAGCCCTAACTATATGCTTTGTCAAAGAGGAAGGTTTTAAGTCTAGCCTTAAAAGTACAGAGAGTGTCTGCCTCCTGAACCCAGGCTGAGAGCTGGTTCCACAGGAGAGGAGCTTGATAGCTAAGGCTCTGCCTCCCATTCTGCTTTTGAGAACTCTGGGAACCACAAGTAGGCCTGCACTCTGAGAGCGAAGTGGTCTATTGGGATAATATGGTACTATGAGGTCTTTAAGGTATGAAGGAGCTTGATTATGAAGGGATTTGTATGTGAGAAGAAGGATTTTAAATTCTATTCTATATTTTACAGGGAGCCAATGAAGAGAAGCCAATATAGGAGAAATATGATCTCTCTTGCTAGTTCCTGTCAGGACTCTGGCTGCGGCATTCTGGATTAATTGGAGGCTTTTTATTAAGATATTAGGACATCCAGATAGTAATGAGTTACAGTAATCTAGCCTTGAGGAAACAAACGCATGGACTAGTTTTTCTGCATCATTTTGAGACAGGATGTTCCTAATTTTGGAAATGTTGCACAGGTGAAAGAATGCAGTTCTAGAAATTTGTTTTATGTGTGAGTTAAAGGACATGTCCTGGTCAAAAATAACTCCAAGGTTTTTTACAGTAGTGCTGGAGGCCAGGGCTATGCCATCTAGAGTAGCTATAATTTTAGAAAAGTTATTTCTGAGATTTTTAGGCCCAAATATAATGACTTCTGTTTTCTCCGAGTTTAAAAGTAAAAAGTTACTGGTCATCCAAGCCTTTATGTCAGCTAGACAGGCTTGAAGTCTGGTTAACTGGTTTGTGTTAACAGGTTTAATAGATAGATATAACTGAGTGTCATCCGCATAGCAGTGGTAATTAATAGAGTGCTTCCTAATGATATATCCTAAAGGAAGCATGTACAGGGTGAACAGAATTGGTCCTAGCACAGAACCTTGTGGAACTCCATAACTAACTTTTGTTCGTGTGGAAGCTTCATCATGGACATGAACAAACTGGAATCTGTCCGATAAATAGGATTGGAACCACTTTAACGCTGTTCCTCTGATACCAATCACATGCTCCAGTCTCTGTAATAAGATGTTGTGGTCAATGGTGTCGAATGCTGCACTAAGGTCTAGGAGGACAAGTATCGAAACAAGTCCATTATCTGAGGCTAAGAGAAGATCGTTGGTAACTTTCAACAGTGCTGTTTCTGTACTATGATGTGCTCTAAATCCTGATTGGAAATCTTCAAATAGTTCATTCCTGTGTAAGTGGTCTGATAGCTGCTTAGCAACAGCTTTTTCTAGGATTTTAGAAATAAATGGCAGGTTGGATATTGGTCTATAGTTAGCCAAGACTCCTGGATCAAGACTAGGCCTTTTGAGTAAACGTTTGATTACTGCAGTCTTAAAGGCCTGTGGTACGTAGCCTGATACTAGAGATAAATTTACCAAGTCTAATAAAGATGAGTTCATTAATGGCAGGGTGTCTTTAAGCAGTCTAGTCGGGATGGGGTCTAAGAGACACGTTGATGATTTTGATGAAGCAACTACTGATGTAAATTCAGAGAGATCTATGGGAGAGAAGCAGTCTAAACATAACTGAGGTCCTACAGATGATTCAAGAGCTACTGTAGTAGAATATTCATTTATTGCAGGTATCGGAAGCGTCTGCTGAATTTTATCTCTAATAGTTGTGATTTTATTTGTAAAGAAACTCATAAATTCATCACTGCTGAGAGCTAAGGGAACACTGGGCTCAACAGAGCTGTGACTTTTTGTCAGCCTGGCTACAGTGCTGAAAAGAAACCTGGGATTGTTCTTATTTTCCTCTATTAGTGATGAATAGTATGCAGTTCTGTCTTTACAGAGAGCTTTTTTATATGTTAGTAGACTGTTCCAGGCTAGAAAAATTTCCTCTAAGTTTGTGGAACGCCACTTTCTTTCCAGCCTTCGCTTTGCCTTCAGGAGTGGGATTGAAGCAGCTGCCCTCCACTATGTTTATACTTGGCATAGATGTAAATAAAGATGGAATCATTTTCTTAAATTTATTAACAGCGTTGTCGGATAAACATCTGCTGTAGTGGAATTTTCTCCCACATGCTGCATGATCCATCATTTTAAATTCAAAAGTTATTAAAGAATGATCTGACAAAACAGGATTTGGGGGAAAAACTATTAGATGTTCAATTTCGACACCATAGGTCAGAACAAGATCAAGGGTGTGATTGAAACAGTGGGTGGGTTTAGTAACATTTGAATGAAACCAATTGAATCTAATATAGAATTAAATGCAATGCTGAGGCTGTTATTTTCAACATCTACATGAATGTTAAAATCTCCCACTATAATGACTTTATCTGATCTAAGCACTAAATCAGACAGGAAGTCAGGGAGTTCAGTTAAAAACTCTGAGTAAGGGACAGGTGGACGGTACACAATGACAAGTAGAACTGGTTTTTGTGTTTTCCAGTTTTGATGCGAGAGACTAAGAGTGAGGCTCTCAAATGAGTTATAACTGTTCTGAGGATGAAAGTTTAATAATAAGTTTGAGTGGAAGATTGCAGCTACTCCTCCACCTCGACCTGTGCTTCGAGGAACATAATTTTTATGACTGAGGGGGGTTGATTCATTCAGACATATTCATCCTGCTGTAACCAGGTTTCAGTAAGATAAAGTAGGTCAATTTGGTGATCAGTTATCAAATCATTTACTAACAGAGATTTAGATGAAAGAGACCTGATATTTAATAATCCACATTTGACAGTTCTGTTTTTCTGTTCAATAAGAGGAGTGGTCTTAATTTTTATTAAGTTTTTATGAATAACTCCTCTTCTGTTAACTTCCGATTTATTTGATTTTTATGTTTGAGGGGCAGACACAGTCTCTATGTGGTTTGAGGGGGGCGGCGGCTCTAAGGAAACTGCAGAGAGGCGTTTTAGACTGAGTCTCTGCATCCCGGTCCCCACCCTGGATTGTCAGGCTTTAGGTCGGCTAATAAACTTGACCAAATTTCTAGAGATGAGAGCTGCACCATTCAAAGTGGGATGGATGCCGTCTCTCGCTACCAGACTGGGTTTTCCCCAGAAAGTGGCCCAATTGTCTATGAAGCCCACATCGTTTGCTGGACACCACCCAGACAGCCAGCGACGGAACGACGACATGCGGCTAAACATGTCATCGCTGGTCAGATTAGGGAGGGGTCCAGAGAAAACTACGGAGTCCGACATTAATTTAGCAAAATTACACACCCACTCAACATTAATTTTAGTGACCTCCGATTGGCGTAATCGGGTGTCATTGCTGCCGACGTGAATAACAATTTTTCCATATTTACGATTAGCCTTAGCCAGCAGCTTCAGATTTGACTCAATGTCGCCCGCTCTGGCCCCGGGAATACATTTGACTATAGTCAAACGTGAAGAAACGTGAACAGGCAGGTGATGAGTCATGGGCTTCTGCTTAGGAGTACGTTTCCGTCGGACTGTCGCCGAGGCTAATTCTCCGGGCTGCTCCGGAGCTGCCCTTGGACCGCTAACAGACCCTGAGCTCGGTGGCTCCGCACCAGCTAACGGGGCTAGGCTAGCTGGCTTTTGTTCGAAGGTGCGGAGCCGCGCTTCCAAATCAGTGATCCTCGCCTCCAAGGCTAACAGAACCTTACACTTATTACAGGTATCATTATCGCTAAAGGAGGCAGAGGAATAACTAAACATGTGGCACACCGAGCAAGAAAGAGATAGAGAGGGAGAGGCCATGTTAGCTAAGCTAACTAGCTAGTTAAGCTAACCGGTAGGCTAACGAGCGCTTAGTCAGGAAATAGCGATAAATACCGGTCAAAATAGAAAGGTACTTCACTTGTACCGGAATGTAGCAGTTAATGAATTGTTTAGAGTTTAGCTAGTTGGTTTTTAGGTGTGTTAAACTATAGCTAGTCTTTTGCTAGTCTGTAGACGAACTATACAACACACACAACACGACACGCTTTCAAGACAAAAGTGATTCGCTTACCCGGAGAGCAACATCAACAGGGGGTGCCTGTTCACCTGTGTTTAATTGGTTCTTCAGTTCTCTGTCACTGCATCACAGTGTGGTACTCCAGCTGCACTGCAGAAAATCGTCGAGCTCTGACCTGGACCGTCAAAACTGCCCAGGACCAAACTCCCGAACCTCCCGTCTACAGAAGCGAGCTAGCAACATCATCAAGGAACCAACTCATCCAGGACACAGACTTTTTGTATCCCTTCCATCAGGGAAAAGATATAGGGCAATCAGAACCCGCACAAATAGACTAAAGAACAGCGTTTTCCCCAGAGCTGTAGCCTGTGTCACCCCCCCAACATACAATAGTTAACGCTCCCTCTCTCTCCTCTACCCCATGTCATGTCTGCTGCTAATGCACAAAGTCATTTACTGGGCATTAATGTCTGCACTAAATTACCACACTGTAAATACTGTTATATTTATTAGACACTTTATGGGACATTCATGTTTGCACTCCACATTGTAAATACTGTTATATTATATTATACTGTTTGCACTCAACTACCATATTGTAAATACTGTTATATTTCTATCCTTAAATTCCTTTTGTCTATTTACTATACTAAGTGCCTTTTTATTTATTTTCTATATTTTATACTTTTACTACGTTTACTATGTTTACTATGTTACTATGCTGCTTCTTGGTTTATTGCTGCTGGCCTCTGTGAGCTACCAAACAAATTTCGTTGTATAACTACAATGACAATAAAGTCTCTTTATCTTTATCAGTTGTGTGTATATACAGTGGGTATATACACACAACACAAGTATTCAGACCCCTTTAAATTTTTCACTCTTTGTGTCATTGCAGCCATTTGCCAAAATCAAAAAAGTTCATTTTATTTCTCATTAATGTACACTCAGCACCCCATCTTGACAGAAAAAACCAGAAATGTAGAAATTTTTGCAAATTTATTAAAAAAGAAAAACTGAAATATCACATGGTCATAAGTATTCAGACCCTTTGCAGTGACACTCATATTTAACTCACATGCTGTCCATTTCTTCTGATCCTCCTTGAGATGGTTCTGCTCCTTCGTTGGAGTCCAGCTGTGTTTAATTAAATTGATTGGACTTGATTAGGAAAGGCACACACCTGTCTATATAAGACCTTACAGCTCACAGTGCATGTCAGAGCAAATGAGAATCATGAGGTCGAAGGAACTACCCAAGGAGCTCATAGACAGAACTGTGGCAAGGCACAGATCTGGCCAAGGTTACAAAAGAATTTCTGCAGCACTCAAGGTTCCTAAGAGCACGGTGGCCTCCATAATCCTCAAATGGAAAAAGTTTGGGACGACCAGAACTCTTCCTAGACCTGGCCGTCCAGCCAAACTAAACAATTATGGGAGAAGAGCCTTGGTGAGAGAGGTAAAGAAGGACCCAAAGATCACTGTGGCTGAGCTCCAGAGATGCAGTAGGGAGATGGGAGAAAGTTCCACAAAGTCAACTATCACTGCAGCCCTCCACCAGTCGGGGCTTTATGGCAGAGTGGCCCGACGGAAGCCTCTCCTCAGTGCAAGACGCATGAAAGCCTGCATAGAGTTTGCCAAAAAACACATGAAGGACTCCCAGACTATGAGAAATAAGATTCTCTGGTCTGATGAGACCAAGGTTGAACTTTTTGGCGTTAATTGTAAGCGGTATGTGTGGAGAAAACCAGGCACTGCTCATCACCTGCCCAATACAATCCCTACAGTGAAACATGGTGGTGGGAGCATCATGTTGTGGGGGTGTTTTTCAGCTGCAGGGACAGGACGACTGGTTGCAATTGAAGGAAAGATGAATGCGGCCAAGTACAGAGATATCCTGGAAGAAAAACTCTTCCAGAGTGCTCAGGACCTCAGACTGGGCCGAAGGTTCACCTTTAAACAGGACAATGACCCTAAGCACACAGCTAAAATAACAAAGGAGTGGTTTCGGAACAACTCTGTGACCGTTCTTGACTGGCCCAGCCAGAGCCCTGACCTAAACCCAATTGAGCATCTCTGGAGAGACCTGAAAATGGCTGTCCACCAACGTTTACCATCCAACCTGACAGAACTGGAGAGGATCTGCAAAGAAGAATGGCAGAGGATCCCCAAATCCAGGTGTGAAAAACTCGTTGCATCATTCCCAACAAGACTCATGGCTGTACTAGCTCAAAAGGGTGCTTCTACTCAATACTGAGCACAGGGTCTGAATACTTATGACCATGTAATATTTCAGTTTTTCTTTTTTAATAAATTTGCAAAAATTTCTACATTTCTGTTTTTTTCTGTCAAGATGGGGTGCTGAGTGTACATTAATGAGAAATAAAATGAACTTTTTTGATTTTGGCAAATGGTTGCAATGACACAAAGAGTGAAAAATTTAAAGGGGTCTGAATACTTTCCGTACCCACTGTATGTCCCTGGTTTTCCTTTGTTCCCTGCCAGAACATTAGTTAAGTGTACCAATGAGAATTGGTAGTGTGAAGAGCGTGCCTGTCCTGTCTGCCTGTCCGCCGAGTAGCGGAGGACGTTTGTGTTTGCCTGAGCCCTGGACGATCCAGGGGAATAAACCTGCCTGTTTTGTCCTGCATTTGGGTCCTCACCTGTTCTTTCCTTCACCAGCACCACGAGAGTGTAACATTTACGTAAATATACATTGGTGTAAACACTGACATTTCAAGAAAATTACAAATTATTGCTTAAATGTTTTTATGCCTGGCTGAGGTAAAAAAGTTGGCATAATAAAGCAAAATGTTATAAATTGCAAAAGAATTAAATCATTAATGTACATGAAGTGTTCAATTTAAATGTCCACTAAAACTTTTGGATGGAAACCTAGCTATTATAGAAAAAAATGAAAATATTTTAAATTGAACATTTTGCAGAACATATGCAACTTTGCAGATACCTATATTACAAACATTCCCAAAAGAAATTGCTGTTCCATATTAGTGGTATATAAGTGTATTAAAGCAGGAGATATTTGCAATAAGTAATTTTGAGTGTTTCTCTTGATAGCATGCACTTTAGAGGAGGACTTCTAATAAGGAAATAAGGTGGTGAATAAGGAAATTCTTTGAAGAAAAATCTAACTAGGCAGCAATGTGCAGTTACAGTACAGTGCTATTACTGCACTAATAAAATAACATTTTACAATTGAACATTTGTATACAGGACTGAACCTTTGTGTAAGTTCAGTCTCATATTATTCAGGGCAAAGACAAGTGACAACGAATAAATGACAATATTTTTAATATACATGTGTGCGGGTGGTGGATAAAGGATAATGTGCTATGGTTTTGTATGTGTTCATGTGTGTAAATCTGGTAGTTTGGGTTCCTGATGGTCCATTAAAGTGAACAGTACAGGACGTCTGTCAGTTTGAAACATCACAGGGGACAGAGGATGCCATCCTGACACCCCAAAAGGTATGTAACTGTTTTTTGTAAGTGTGTGTCCGCGTGTGTGTGTGACATACACAGAAGTGTGACTGAGCCAGAGGCAAAGGAAGGTCACCTCACATGCATGGCTCAGTGGAACAGCGTCTGGCAACTGTGCACGAGAAGCCAAGCACCAACAGTCTCCCAAGGACAACAAAGTGCTTATCCAGGAGAAAAAAAGAAGGCTGTAGAGCTCTCAGATCACACACACACACACACCCCAGTATTCACTCCATAGCCTCACATGCACACACAAAGACTGAAAAACAAGCTTTTCAAATTGTGCAACTCAAAACAATTACTTTTTTACATTTAATACGGTGAAGGTGGCACTGTTGTGAAGTGGGTAGCAATGTCACTTCAACTGGTTTTCTTTTGGGTACTGAGTCGCCCACAGTCCAAAGACATGCAGGTTGATTAGTGACTACCCTTTCGTTATGTTCAGGATGAAAACATCCACTAAAATAAACTGCTATGAAAACATATAAGATAAATATTTTTTTCAACTTTTTTTGCATTCATCTGTTAATCAACTTCAGTCCTAATCAAAACTGCTAAATGATAAAACATTTCCAGGATTTTAACTCTTTAAATGCCAATTTCATAAGTGATGTCACAAATTTGGGGGGGGGGGGCACAATATGACTTATTTTCAATATAAAAAGTGATTGTGGACAGGATATTTTTTTAACTTTTTATCACAGTCTTGGATATGTCAAAGATTAGTAACAACATTGATTTTGATGTTTGAAGTTAGTTTTTGTTCAGCATCAGATTTTAATTTTTCCTGACTAATTTACTGTTCATGGATGTTTTTGCCCCATTGACTGCCATTATAATGACATTTCTTGACTGCACAGCCATGACACTATATAATCATCCATTCTTGATGGTTGGTGGTTTCCCCTGTTGGGAAGAGGTAAAATTTGTGATTTGTGCTGTTGACAACCAAGTGGCCCCATTAACCCTTTACACAGGCCTGTGCACTAAAAGTAGTTTCTGGCTTTTATATGGAGTTTTATGTGGACTATATCAGCATATTATAGTGTGTGTGTGTGTGTGTGTGTGAGAGAGAGAGAGAGAGAGAGCAAAGAGACCACCTTTGCGTGTTAACCGTGAGGTGGCTAAGAAAATCAGAATATGTACCTCACCTCTCAGCTTTTTCCACTGAAAGCAAGGGGGATTCAGAGGATCCTGAATCTGGGTGGACTGTGTGGTTTTCCACCAACATGGAGACAACTCCCTTTTTTGAACCTGGCAGAGGCGTGACTTTACGGCCGATGCATTACACCACATCATGAGGGTCCAGAATGTGGATTTTGCATTCAGTCTGTTAACAGACATGATGGACCTCATTGTCATGCTGACAATAAGGTCATGCTGACAATGGTCGCCTTGGTTCCAGACAGGGCTCAAAAGAAGAAGATGTGACAAATTTCCAGTGACTGACAATAATCTCGCAGCTTGTTAGCTTTGCCACCTGCATGGCTCCATAGAAAAATGTAAAATTAAGAGGAAATTCTTAGATATATATATATATATCATATATGGGGCCAGGACTTTACTTGGAGATGCAATAAACAGCTTAACTGCTGTAATTTTTGTCAGTAAGTATAAGCATGATATAATAACTTTCTATTTCCATGCAGAACCTTGTTTCGTACAGTAAGTGGAGCTGTCCATTGCCTGCAACCCTCTGCACCCTCCTCCATGCCATCGGTGGTTTAGCTGTTATTTCTCATTATAAAAACCACCTTATTGTGTTTCTTATTATCCCAAGCTGCTCCAAGCAGTGTACTCTGTGCATCAGTCTGTTTGTGCGCGCGTGCATGTATGTGTGTGTGCGTGTGTTTTTGTGTATGTGTGCAGTAGCTGCCAAATGGAGTCTTTATTTGCCTCTGAACTTCTTTTGCTCACTTGCTACTCAGGTGTTCGTCTCTTCTGTCCCCTCATTATAACTCCAACCCTCCTATCCCACTTCCTCTCCCTCTCCCTCCCCCTTTCTCTTTACCTTTCTCTCACTCATTATCCAACAGCTTGAAGCAACCAGTCACCATATGTGAGTGAAAACTGTCACCACACACTGTTAATTTGTATTATATCAAGCCTGCCCTTTCCCTTAAACATTGTCCTAAACCTTTAGCTATTTCTGTTCTTTAACAATCAAACTAATTAACTGAGCAGCCAGCGTCCAGCCATATGTGAATACACCTCATAATTTTAGCTGGTTTGAACTTGTGTTTGCCTATTGTGTTATTTTTTCACAGTGTAGCTAATTAGTAAAGGAGCTCACTATCAGCCATGTGTGAAACGTGTTTGGTAGCCTTGTTTATGCAAAAACTGTGATAGCTGTAAGCTTTGTCTCTCCTGTCCTTCATTAAGGGATAACATTTTTAAAGTATTCCTTACAAAACTAAATATTTTTTTAATTTTACTACTCTCAAAGTTGCTGTCAATATTTCTGTGTTAAAAACAGATTACATGACTGCATGCGGCTCCCATCAAATCCACAGAACATTTTAATATGGTTCTCATTGTTTTCCAGCCTGTAACTTAACTGTTTTGGTTCAGTCTTATCACTCTCATAGCATTTCTATTAGTCAGGGTAAACAGCTATGTTCAGTGAGTGTAACAAATTCACACCCTCCCTAACACCAAACAGCAGACAGATAAAGTTAACAGCTAGTTAAGTTTATCTGTCATTTGTGCATTTAATGATTCAAGCACAAAAATATTCTGTGTCAGGAGAGAAAATAACAGATTGAAGGGAAGCAATACTGGACGACTTGAAATTAATAATAATGTTGCTCTGTGTCTGTTGGATATCTAAATAAGCAACTGCTTGCTAATATCACATTCATGTTATTCAACAACTTTATGAGGTGATGATATATCAGCTTGTGGCCTCAAAAATCAATACCAATTTAACAATATATTTCTAGTATTAAATATGCCAGATACTGCACCATTTGGTGTCATTAATCTTCTTTATAGGGCACTGAGTGGAAATGCATTACCCTGAAAGCTGGTTTAATATGTTGTAAAACACCATTGTGACAGCTGTCAATCAATTATTTACAATGTGCTGAGGAAAACAGGCATCTGTCATTGATAGTTCTTCAATTCTCACATGACAGAATTACTCAAGTGAAACTGTCATTCACTTTACTTCTGCTTGGGTTAACAAGATGATTCTATTTCTTAAACAAGCAAGTCAGCAGTCTTTGTAAAAGTCCTCTCCACAACGATGACAAGGCTATTTTTCACTTCCTGTGTTCCAGCGGTTTGAGCGTGACTTGATCCAATCAGAAACCATGGCAATTAGACGCCTCAACTAGCACTTAATTACTACTCTGAAGAGGCTGATGGGCCATTAATTAGCAGGACATTAACGGGACTGATTGTTCATTAACAGCAGTGCATATTAGAACAGATAAGACCTGAATGTAATGGACTCTGGTCGAGGAGAGAAAGGCTGAGGCTGTCTCCAATAGAATTAGGTGACCTGCTACGGAGTCAAGTCTGGGATAATAATGTTAACAATGGCCATTAAAGAGTAATACCTTATTTTTAATGTAAAAATATGTCACTCATATGAGGTCTGAATTAGTGCACTCCACATAGAAGCACATCACCTCGATAAAGATGTGCAAGTTGTCAGAGGCAGCTAATTAGCTTAGCCAATGAAGATGTCTGGGATGACCTGACAAAGAGTTCAGGGATAGAGGTTGGAAGAAAGACAGGAGCTATTGTACAAATTGGGGAAAAAGGCACTTGCTGCCCTCTTATCTCACAAAAGGTCTTCTGAAGCATGATTATGGATGTGTAAACAACTGATAATGTTCATTTCAAAATGACCATAAAAACCTTTAAAAGGACATTCGTTAAATATTATTCTTAGCCACACAGGGTTAAGGTTAGGAAGCATGATCATCTCCCCACCAGAGGGCGTGTTGATGGAGTGAGATTGAAGGTTTAGTTTTGGCCACCCTGATCCATCTTGGCCTGGTGTGTGTCAGTCTGCTGTAGAGGTTCCCTGGGGAAGGAATGTTCTAACATCTCTGACTCTTCATTTCACGCTTCATTTACCCTCACACTCTCCCAAACACTAACTGTGCATCTGAGTATGTGTGTGTTTGTGTGTGTGTGGGTGTGTGTGTGTGTGTGCGGGTCTGGTTGGGGTTGTCCTTTCTCTCCATATACATACTTTTTGTCTCACTCTTTCTCTCACACGTGTATACACATATCCATAGACAAGTACAAAGCATGCACACAGACACACACACACATGCCTTTAAAGGTAAATGAACAAAAGACCAGCTTATATCTGCTGTAGTCAATAGACACTGTATTGTTCCCCAAGGGCAAGCAGAAAGCGTAAGACAGAATGGACCAGAGCTTACGGGCACAACGATATGGATGGATGAAAGATTTAAATACACTACACACACACACACATGCACACATAAAACTTGTAACTGTTTTTTACTTCTAAAGTCAATGCAATTACCTCTTTCCTCTCTCTATGGTGTATCCAGTGTATGAATATGGCTAGGAGACATGCAGTAAATATATATGTGTGTGTGTGTGTGTGTGGGTGTGTGTGTGTGTGTGTGTGAGAGAGAGAGAGAGAGAGAGAGAAGGGGGAGTAGTTATTGGAGACACTTTATCTCATAAAGCCTCCGCAGTATCAGTATGAACTTTCACTACAGCTACACGGTGGAACAATTTACAGCAGGGTTTTGCTTTTTTAGTTTTATTTTGCCAAATGACTTTTAATTTTTTTAACATATTAATAAAAATATAAGTTTTGACAATCCTATTTATGTATTAATGTATGGATTAATACAAAATACTATAGCATATATTGTACATAGAACATTTAGAAGTTAATTGAAAGTCATCCAAGATTATTTTTTTCCAGTATGCAATTCAGCCATTAGATGGTAAACTGGCTTTTGGAGCAGAGCTAGTGATAGAATATCAGGTCTCAGATACAGGTCCAAAGATACACACACACACCTGAAAGCACACAATTCCAGTCATGACATGTAATAGCTTTTAAGCACAGTGAGGTATTGAGTTGCACCACCAGCCGCAGTGTGAATGGATGTGCATTACACATACACACAAACACACCATGGTAGATAGGTGGGTACGTAAGTAGGTATGAATACATAGTTTGTCTGACATTGGTGAGATTCGTTCCAGCTGTCGTGGAAAGAGTTGCAGGGTCACATCCCTCCTATTACCTCTCTCTGTGTCGAACAACACTTTATTCACCTAAATGTAGGTCTGTGATAGATGAGGTGGTGGGCCACATAGATAGATAGATAGATAGACAGATAGACAGACAGACAGACAGACAGATAGATAGACAGACAGACAGATAGATAGAGAGATAGATAGATAGAGATAGATCATTAATCATCAATCAAGTTGTTCTGTCCACAGAGTTGTATATGAGTGATGAGAGAACAGGGGATGATGCAACTATACAAGGACACAGAATGATAGCAATAGGCTGACATAGGAGTTATCAGCCAAAGACCAAAGCCAAGTGCTAATCCTTTAGCCAATAGAGAGATAGAAGAAGAGCCAGGTGAGGAGAGAGAAGACCGAAAAGGAGAATAGAGTAAATAGGAGCAGACAGGACATGAAAGAAGACGAAGAAGAAGAAGTGGCCCACTGAAGGGCAATCATTGTCTATCAACTTAAAGAAATGCCACACACCAAGGAACAAGTTGACCTGTGAGACAACACTGATTGAATCTTCAGTGGGATTAACAGGGATTTAGTCCAGTATAATGATGTCTGAATGAGTTGATTAGCTATCTGATGACACCCCTTACCGCTTGACCTCTACAGCCCAATTACAACTGGTAACTCATCACATTTTCTCAGGCTGCATTAAAACCAGAAAAGAAAAAAACATGGAACTCCTTGAGGCAGTCATCAGTGTTTTTCTCAGCTAAACGAACCATGAAACTGTGTCCCTATGTGGTCAGATATGGTAATTATCAGTAACAGTTAAAAATCAGTTTTTATGTGATTTGTCCCTTTTGATACAGTGAGAAATCATGCAAGCAGTACAACCACGAAGGCCAAAGGTTTCCTGAAAAGAAAAGAATGCAAGAACAAATGCAGATGCACGCAATGATTAAAGATGGCCACATATGAGGAAATTGTGATGATGTGGAAGGAATAGAGGGCAGGATGGGACTTATAGGGGAAATATCGGCTCAGCACTATAATACAGCACAAGTAGAGAGGAAACCATTGCAAGAATACCTTGGCATTATTTCTTGGGATTTAGATCAGAAGATCAATAGTGATGTCTTATCTGTACTATAAATTTGAAACAAGAGCCAGCACTTGCTTAGTTTAACTTAGCCTACCTATGAACACTATTAAAGCTTACTAATTAAAATTTTACAGATTTGTTTAATGCACACAAAATGATACATGAACATTTGTTACTGTTTAGAACTCAAAATTTCTACCCAGAAGAGAAAATCTGTTTGCTGCTTGAAACATAGAATCTACCCTATAATGAGGAAGTAAATCCAGTCTGACATAGTGAAAAGTTTAAGCACTCCATCCTGCAAGAGTACTGGAGTACTATAAGAAGAGTACAGAAATGAAAAGTGTTACATTTACAGATATAAAACATTTATATTGAATATTGAGTGTGTATTGAATACCAGCTTTACATAAAGTGGTGGTGCAGGGAGGGTCCGTCTGTCATCTCCAGCAAACTTGATTTAGATTTTAAGCTGCACTCATCTCATCTCCAACAGAGGCTCTGAAACTCACTTGGAGATCTGCCCTTTTTTACATCTACTATTTGCTGTAAAAAATGACCGTAACTATTGTGAGCGTTACAAAAGCATCTGTTCACTTTCTAGCTGCCTGAACAGGACTTTAGTGGAAGCATTCAGCTTTAAGACATCTCTTAGACGTCTTTGCCTGAAGATCAACTGAGCTAGGTCCTTGTTTGTAGACAGCTATGTTCAACATCATCATGTTTAAGCTACTGCAGAACTGAAGTTCATCATAAATATAGAACTGTAACCGCTGTAGCAAAATTATTTATGGTGAAGTTGCATCTAACAGTTTTAAACTATTATGTCTTTGTTAACAGGGAGTAAAGAAGTTTACTATCCTTCTTCTGCTGTTCCAATAGGTCAAAAACATAAATATGAAAGTTCTGCTGGCAGAGCAGGCACTGGAATTGGTTGAGCTATCGATCAGCTTACCAGAGCTGGAGTCTATTTTTCTGACCTGACATTTGAGGATGGTTTTCATGAATTTTTCTCATGTATTTTAGGAAAAAAGACAGGTCAGAAGAGTAATATGATATGACTTCAGTAAACAGCCTTTCATCAACCTACTGTGGAAGGCTTGGTCTTATGTGCGTATTGTTGTCACAGCTACTTCCTGAGTCTGATGGAACACGCTGGATAATGAAGCAACTGATCTGACCTGGCCATTCAAGTGTGCATCAAATATGATCGACTTGTCTACAAAATACCAAGTCAAAAGCTAGTTTGTCAAATGATAATGTTGTAGTTGCTTCTGAGATTCAGAATTGATCCAGTGCCACAGGTGAAAGAAAAGCAGCATGATCTAAGAAGTGGGAGAAACAATGTAATTACTGTACAATGTAATTCTGTGTTGCATTACACAACACAGATGCCCTCTCCCTTAGTGCTAAAATGTGACAAACACCCAAGGATAAAGAGGGCTTGGGCACCGAGATGACATAAGTTCATTCAGTGTATCCCCCATGTACTCGAGAAACTTGGCTCCAGACGTTCAGCAAACTGTTCAGCGCGAATACAAAATTGTCACAGGAGCCACTCCTTGGTATCAGTTATTAGTGTGTGCGCTCTGAGAGAACACATCCTGAGCAATGCAGCAAATGCCAAATCCTCCATCAAATGATGAGCCATTTCATGCATACGACAATCAATTTCTTAATTATGGTTATATGATTGAGCTGTAGTCCCAATTGCTTACATCCATTTCTGTGTCCGTGGTTAAATTTGTCCTGTTCAAATCAGTTTGCCCATGTTTTTATTATAGATTATTATGAAATTATATTAATTGTTGTCAATATGCACTTTATCAAGGTGTGTTTGTCAGCTAAGGTGTAACAGTACTTCTTTTCATACTCATATCAGTTTTATTAATTGTATTATTATTTAGCATGTTTGCTCGATTTTTCAGTCATTTACTTATACATTAGTAGTATTTATTCACCACCACAATGTGGAAGGCAGTCTGAGAAGTGTGATTGAATAAATACAAGTTCTGATGCATAAGCTCTAGTTGGTTTAGAAATGGACACTCATGTAACCTTACTGACTCACTGTGAGACTCAGCATGGTTTGATGGCAGGATGAGCAGATCTCTGGCACACCCAGGTGGTGACAAAGCGTAAAGACAGGTGTACCTGCAGGATTTATTGGCTGTGTAACAGGTGACATACCATTACTCTAGGTTACACAATATTTCAATTTCTTTTGGTAGGTAGTACATGTGAGATATATGCTCATATACAACATGCATATCACAAGTTCATGTCACTTCACTTTATAGGATATGATAACACTGATTCCTTAAACCCTACCCTGATCGTGACTTTAACATACTCCTAAATAAAACAAATACTCCTCCTGTAAATGTGAATGTTACTAACCTTGTGCTCTCTCTCTACCCTAGTTTGTGCTCTCTCCCTCCCTCTCTCTCTCTCTCTCTCTCTCTCTCTCTGTACCTTCTGCAGGTGTCCCTGGTCCTGGTGCTGTTTATCGCTGATGTGCAGTTACTGGCCCCACCAACTTGCAGTGTCTATTTGTTGTTTATTGTTGCTGTTCTTTTCTCTCTGCTCTATCCACTCACCCCAACCGGTCGAGGCAGATGGCCGCCCAAACTGAGCCCGGTTCTGCTGGAGGTTTTTTTTTCTTCCGTTAAAGGGAGTTTTTTCCTCTCCACTGTCACCAAGTGCTTGCTCATAAGGGAATTGTTGGGTTTTTAGTTTTAGTTTTTGTAAAGTGCCTTGAGATGATTTGTATTGTGATTTGGCGCTATACAAATAAAATTGAATTGAATTGAATTGAATTAAATGTTCTCGGCTGGAAACACTGCAGAAATGCACACATATGCACCTGCTTGTACATACACAGACAAACTCTTTTGGATTGCATGCTTGAGTAGCAGAAAACCCTGACACTATTCATTAATCACTATGCTGAGGTTTTGATGCCACAGCAGGAATGAAAATGCTGGTCTGACTTTCAGATGTACCATACTTCATCAGCTTCATCTGAGGCCAGAGCTGGGATATTAGCTGCAACTTAGGCATGTAATGTGACTGGTCATTTGCAGAAATACTAATATGTTTGTATTTCTGGAGTGCATCATCTAGTGTAAAAACATGACTCATTTTTGTGTTTTAATAGCTCTTGAAAAAGCAGTAAAGGTTAATAGCAGAGAGGAATAAATATCAGACTTATTAGTAGGATCCATTAATTGGGGGTTTTAGTCTGTCCACTTGACAGTAATGAGACAGATATAGATTATAACTAGACTTATCCTCAAATGGTAACACATTTGCTATTCTTCTGTAATATATACAAGGCATTTGTCACAGCAAATCTACTTAGGCAACATGTACCCACACCACTTATATAAACCAAATATCAAAAAATAACTTAATACTTATATAGATTGGTGAGTCTGTCTCCCAAACTTAACAGTTAAAGTCCGGTAAGGAATTGACTTAGGGGAGTTGCAAATCAGATTTTTGCTGCAGACTTTTGTCATTTTCACAAGCTCATGACTCTCTATGACTGTACTGGTGCCTTTATTCTTAGTATTTGAAGAAGAAGAAGAAGTACTTTATTAATCCCCAAGGGGAAATTTGATATGAATATGTGAAATACAATTTGATACATATAAATACATATTTAAATATAAATATTTTATAACACATATAATTTATAATTATACGTATATAAATATATATATATATACAAATGTAAATACAATATGAAATTTGCATAACAGGGATAATTCTCATGATAAATACATTAGACCTCATTCATTACGTTTGTGAAAAATAAGTGGATCCTGGATGCCTGTCTTGTGTGATTAATGAGACACCCTTACTCTACCAGTCAGAGAGCAAATCGTAACTTAAATGCAGCTGTGGAATTAAAACCATGTGGAACCAATTCAACATTTACATATCCCACATGTGAAATTAGGTGCAACAAATTATCTAAAAAACAGTTATGTATGGTGTGAATGTTTCAGTTAAGGCAATCATTATCAAATGATTTATATCAATGTCCAACAAGTGTGCTTACCGGTTGTCATAAAAGCAAAAGTGAGATGGAAAAAATTTCAGTCAGAAATTTTATTTGCTTTTATTTTTAATTTAGAACATAGATAATTAGCAGATAAAAAGGGCACATCTAAAAAACAGACACAAAAATATTTAACATTAAATTCAATGAACAAATAAACATTTTACATTTGTCATGCAGTAACAATCATGACTCAGATTGCCTTCTAAAAAAACAATGCCTTACGGTGATCAGCCTGTGATAAACAATCCTTTCATTAATGTTCACAACTTGGTTGTCTCTGTGTGTGCTCTCAGTGTCTCCTGGCTGGCCCAACAGCATCATACATTTGCACGAGTTTAGTTCTGGTTTGAACCCGTTTCAGGTTTCAAGTCTCAATCTTCTCTCAGGGTACGATGCAAGTTGCTTTGCGAAGGGTCAGGTATCCTGTAACAACATCGGACGGAAGGAGGCGGATGTAAGAGAACTCCTCTGAGGATGTGAAGCGGAGCTTTGTTTGTGGGTCTGTGTAGTTTGCCTGAGGAAAGACGAGAGATTTTTTTAGCTTGTGCTTTGTACACAGCTTAAAAGTTATTAATTGTAAGACAAAGATTTAAGCAACACAGTTACTCACAGGGAGTCCAGAGATATCAGAGTATTTCTTGGCTGGCTTCAAGGAAGATGGGGCATCAATGTTGTAGTCTGTGGACACACAGAGGTGATAAATTGAACTACTGATTAGAAGGATACAATAATGGGCATTCCTTCCTAAATTTCTACAATAGCATATCACTGCAGCCTTATACTTAATGCAATAATATTATACAGCTTTGACACACACTATACTATAAAGACCCAGATTTAAAAGGATACGTTTGAAGACAAACTGAATTTAATTTTGCTATTAAGTGACGTTAAGTTTCAAATCAGACATCAGTAGAAAGCCTATCACTGCCGCCTCACAGCAAGAAGGGTTAGGTTTATGAAACAGTAAGATATAATTCTGCTTTAAAACCAGAGTCCTTAAAAAAATATCAAAGGGTCTGTTGCACACCATAAAATATTTATAAAACAGACAAGTATGTCACAGCTATTACTCTGCATTCATAGGAATATATATACATTTGAATAAGGAAATAATTGTTTAGAGCTATTGAGAATGTGAAACATATCAAAGGTAAAATAAGGTATAAAATCTTACAGTTGGGATCATTGACCTTCCAGGGTAAAGTTCGCTCCAAAGCCAGAATCTGTTTGAGATTCTTCCAGGTCCTGTTCTTTTTTCCGGCAGCTGCTCCCCCAATCCCAGAATGCTGCCAAAATTAAAAGAGAAGGAAAAGTGTGAGTAGAAATTGAGGGAGAAGCAACAAACAGATAACCTGAAACCCATGTGGACACTCACCATAAATGTGGAGTCTTTGAATGGTGGAGGCTTCGCTGTGGACTCTGTAGTGGCTGTTGGTCCACTGTCTACTGACACCACTGACTTCACGTCTGCCATGGTCTCTACTGCCGTTACCTGATGAAACATAAAGCAGACATGCAACAGTCAGATACGATTTTGTTTTTCAGGTGTTCTGAATGTAAAAAAGTCTAAGGATGGCTATATCCACTCTAACCTGAAAACTAAACACACAACTCTGTAATGTAGCTGTTACAACATGCATATCAATATGAGTTTCAGTCATATTTTGAAAAACTTTCCACAAACATGTTTTCACTTTGTGTCTATACTACAGTTCTGTATAACTGATGCATTTGTGCTATTCTGCTTATTTGTACTTTTTGTCTTTTATATACTGTCACTAATATTGTTTTGAGTTTTAAGTAATAATCATAACGCTACATTACAGTTAACACTAATAACATTATATTTTTATTTTCTCCATGCAGAGAGGAATCATATGACGATTACTGTTAATTAATAATAACCCATAAAAAAATAATAGCCCACATTATTAACTGAAATAACAATAGGCAGATAAGTTAAATTAGGTATGTGTTTAGATTTGCTCCATGTAAAACAAATACAATCAGGTTTGCTTTGCGTTCAGAGGCTGAGACTGTAATATACGAGGAAAACGAGATAAGTTTGTATTATACAGTGCCGTCTTTGAATACAGTGTACACAAACTGATAAATACACTTAGAATCACTCGGTATGAAAACCGTAAACTAATGTAAAACAAACAAACCACAATAGGCTTCAATAACTTTAATGCACAGATGCTGTGTGTATGAGACTCTGTCTGGCTCTCACCTGTGTCTGTGCTGCAGGTGTCGCTGTCAGCTGGCCTTTCTTCTTCTTGCTGCCGCTGCAGCTGCCACCGCCGCCGCTGCTGCTGCTACCGGGGCCCTGCTGAGCACCAGAAACCCCTGGACTCCCGGGACGTTTTTTCGCCCGAAGAGCGGCAACGCTGGCAGCAGCCGGCTGAGCTTTGACTGTGATGGGGATCTGAGATGCCATTTACAGTGACACGGCTTGAGATGAGTTGTAATGTACGACGTGAACGCTGCTTTCTCACTCGACAGTGAGCACTAGCCATCCATCATCCGAACTGTAAACACGGCTTCACCCGGAAATACAATTAATTCATTTCCTTTGACGTTTAGCAAATGTTAAAATTAATTGTATTATTTGTTTTCTGTTTTATCTCAAATTGTAAATACACAGATTTTTCAGATACTTCATATACTCTCTATATAATATAATATAGATATTTAAATTTCTTATTTTGCTCTGTCCATGATAAACGGTGATTTCCCTGCCTTTACCCTACGGTGGCCCACAAGGGCAAACGCGCCGCAACGGCCAAAATATATGCAAGAGAGAAACGGCGTAACAGCCAAAACATACAAGAGAGAAAACGCACGCAAGAAATGCTGCAATAGTGTGAATGCTGATTCATGATTCTCCCTTTGAAAATAAACGCCTTTTTTATAGCATTTTATCAAAATAAAAGCCCTGAAACAGCAACATGATCGTATACAGCTTCAGGCACCAATTGAGGTCATTTTAGCCATGGTGTCTGCTCCCAGGACATGGTCAAACTTTCACAATAAAAGTCTACAGTTATTTATAGGAAGATATCACTTTTCTTCAGAAATTGCATCGTCTAGTTTTTTTTATTAGTATTATTCCGCCGTTTATCTAGTCCTACACCGTTCGACGTAGAAACGTCATTCAAACATCACTCATTCAGCTCGATAAGGAGAGGGTTGGCGATATCTTTTATATTTTCCAAGATATTCCAGGTTTTGTTGGAATTTTTTCCCATAGAAATGAATAGAGAGGTTCAAATCCCCTTCAACTTTGTCCTCTTTCAGCTTTAACTGTCAGCATACGTTCAGCTAGAAACACCATTTGACCTTTAAATGGGTCAGAAGGCATTAATCTATTTGTCTTGTATTCAGCTTTTTGATATCTGTTACTGTTTTTCTTTAATCGCAGTTTACGTTTTATGGTGATTTTAGGCCTTTTCTGAATTTTACAATGGTGTCTATGGGAGAGAGCTTTTGCTCTTCAGCTTTTTTCAACTTTTTTCTCTCTTTTCTTCTCTTCTGGTGTCAACCTTCAGCTTTATAAACAATATATATATCAAAGTAGTAAAGATTTTTGCCTTCTTTCAGGTAATGCTGTTCTCATTTTGATAGGACCTACGGTTTTTCCACCAAGTGGCCAAACCCACAGAGAGTAACTGCTCATTCATTCATTCATTCACTCCCATTATAAAAACGAGCTCCAGCACTTCTGGTGAAAAACACAAATGAAGGCTGTTTCTAACTCACCACCAAGCCTTCATTTTTTGGAATATCTTCACAAATGGATCAGCCTATTTGTTGAAGTCTCCTGGCACTGTTAGTGAAAGAATTATTTTGATAGGTCTTATAGTTTGTCTATAGTCTTCCATTTTGTGAGGTGAAGTTTTCTCAGCTTCTCTATTCTGCGTGTGTAAAACGCTGTGTCACTGTCACTCCCCCTCCCACTCTGGGCTCAGGTCACCATAGCAACAGCTCAAACAGTAATAGCAGGACAACAGCTGTCTGTGGTTGGTAATTAGACTGACTGGCTGCCTAATGTCCACTGCTGTTACACATGAGGACCATTCTCAGTGTCAGACATGTTGTCTTCTCCAAGCAGGATGTGACAACACTTTCACAATAAAAGTCTGCAGTTATTTACAGGAAGTGAGTGCACCTTTCTGAAGTATAGTGGGTGTTAGAGCCAAATTAATATTTTGTTTGTTTGTCTCCCTTTATTTTGTATTATTTGGTTTGACACTACATGGGGTCAGGTGATCACTGTCTGATTGTTTGGGGGGGTTAAATAGACGCAGCTGGTCCTTTCCTGCGACGCTACCTGAAGGAAGCAACAGTCTTTTGACCGTTGTGCGGGAAGATTTGTTGGTTAGGTTTTATGTATTTTAACATTATTGTACATCGATGGATCAGTATCTTTGGACTTAATAAAGTTGTAAACATTTAATTCGTACCTATGGCTGATAGGCCATCATTTAATTTTATCACCAACAAGTCGGACAACACATCAGACACGTCTTCTGGTAGTAAGTAGTGTCCTTGCTAGCGACTAGGAACAGGACAATACAGTGAGTATTTGTCATGAGGCGGCAGTACGGGCTCCTCTGTACCTCTTGTTTCTCTCCCTTTTTCCCCAGTGTGTGTTGTCTTGTCCTGTTGATTGTCTGCAGGTGCGTCACCTGAGGCCGTGAGGCGCTGATGAGCTCCACCTGTCACTCACCTTCACCTGCTTCCATAAAAGCCCTGGATCTTCACAACCTCGGCGCCAGTTCGTCCGTTTACCCACGCGGTAGTGGAAGATCCGTCTGTTTTGAGATATCCGCCTTGGTCACTAATTACTTACCTGGTTTTTTTGTTCACCCTCTTCCAGATCCCACGCCTTCCGTGATCTACGGCTGGAACTCGGTACAAGCTGAATCCCTGCTAGTTCCTGGAGGTCCTTCGTTCTCCTAAGTTCTCCAGTGATCTTGTGTTGAATAAACCTTTGTTTTTTGACATCAGCCATGGTGTCTTCTCCCAGGAGGCCATGTCCAGCTTTTCACAATGAAAGTGATTTGTAGGTAGTTATTACACCTTTGTAACGTATCAGGAATATTCAAAACAAAGTTATGATTGTAATCTAAGATCACTTGAGTCTCCTGCAGCACTTTGTCCTTTGAAAATAAAAGCCTTTTTATAGCCTTTTTTCAAAATAAAATTCAACAAACACTAATATGAGCTTAAAATGTACTTTGGCTATTGGCATACAGCTTTACACACTGACTTAGGATGTCTTCCACATCAGCCATGGTGTGTTCTCTCAGGAGGCCATGTCTGAGCTTTCAAAATAAAAGACTACAGTTATTTGTAAGAAGTTATTACAACTTTGTAAAGTATAATGAATATTGAAAGTAAAGTTAGGATTGTAATCTGTGATCATATGGGTCTCCTGCAACACTCTCTCCTTTCAAAATAAAAGCCTTTGTATACCATCCTTTCAAAATAAAAGTCCCGAAACCGCAACATGACCTTAAAACGGACTTTGCAATTGGCATACAGCTTCAGGCACCAACTGAGGCCATTTTAAATGTCAGGCGTAGTGTCTTCTTCAGGAGCATATGGTCAGACTTTTACAATAAAAGTCTACAGTTATTTGCATGAAGTTAATGCATCTTTCTAAACTTTGATAAATATTCATAATTAATGTTAAGATTTATTTAACGTCATATAATCATTCTGCAACATGCCTTTCTTTCAAAATTAAAGCCTTTTTACTGTATGATTTTAATATAAAAGCCAAGAAACACAAATATGAGCTTAAAATCAACTTTGTTTAGTAAGATACAGCTTTAGGCATTTAAACTTCAGCACTGTGGTCTTCTTGCAGCCAAACATGTAGCGCGGAACAAATTGGAGGTGACATCTAAGGTCAAAGGTCACACAAGTTGTCAAAATATAAGCTCCTTTGAAAATAAAAACAAAAACGTACATTTCTAACAAAAAGGGATGGGGTTTTGGTGAAATATAAATTAAATTCACATATCTGCTACATTTTCATTTTCACAATAAAAGTCTACAGTTACTCTAGTGTTTCCTGTCATGGCGGCAATCCCTGATCCCAGTGGTGGACACCGGAGGTAAGGATGTCATCAAGCTGAAGAAGGAGTCGTATTGAGCTTGGTTGGATTGTGGGAATCCCGAGGCAGCTGACACCGGGCCAAGTGTGCTGCAGCCCAGGCGGTGACAGCGGCAAAAACTCGGGTATGGGAGGAGTTCGGTGAGGCCATGAAGAAGGACTACCAGTCAGCCCCGAAGAGATTCTGGCAAACCAGCCGGCGCTTCAGAAGGGGGAAGCAGTACTCTGCCAACACTGTTTACAGTGGAGGTGGGGAGCTGCTGACCTCAACTGGGGATATTGTCGGACAGTGGAAGGAATACTTTGAGGATCTCCTTAACCCCCCCAACACATTTTCTATAAACAAAGCAGGGGCTTGGGATTCGGAGGCTGATCCATCCATCACCCAAGCTGAGGTCACTGAGGTAGTTCAGCAGCTCCTCTGTGGCAAAGCATCGGGGGTGGATGAGATCCGCCCCGAGTACCTCAAGTCTCTGGATGTTGTTGGGCTGTCATGGCTGACACACCTGTGCAACATCGTGTGGTGTTCGGGAACAGTACCCCTGGATTGGCAGACGGGGTGGTGGTCCCTCTTTTTAAGAAAGGGGAACAGAGGGTCTGTTCCAACTACAGAGGGATCACACTCCTCAGCCTCCCCGGGAAGGTCTATGCCAGGGTGCTGGAGAGGAGGATCCGGCCGGTGGTCGAACCTCGGATCCAGGAGGAACAATGCAGTTTCCGTCCTGGTCATGGAACACTGGACCAGCTCTATACACTCTCGAGGGTGCTCAAGGGCTCATGGGAGTTGGACTCTGGCAGGGCTTCCCTTTGTCACCAGTTCTGTTCATTATTTTTATGGACATAATTTCTAGGCGCAGCCAGGGGCCGGAGGGCGTCCAGTTCAGGGACCACAGGATTTCATCTCAGGAGCTGAGCCGAAAGGCAAAGCTGTCGATTTACCGGTCAATCTATGTTCCTACTGTCACCTATGGTCATAAGCTTTGGGTCATGACCGAAAGGACAAGATCTCGGATACAAGTGGCTGAAATGAGCTTCCTTCGCAGGGTGGCTGGGCACTAGGGTGAGGAGCTTGGTCACCCGAGAGTAGCTCAGAGTAGAGCTGCTGCTCCTTCACATCGAGAGGAGTCAGCTGAGGTGGCTCGGGCATCTGTTCCGGATGCCTCCTGGGCATCTGTCCCGGGCATGTCCCAACAGGAGGAGGCCCCGGGGAAGACCCAGGACACACTGGAGGGACTATGTCTTCCGACTGGCCTGGGAATGCCTCGGTGTACCCCTGGAATTGCTGGAGGAAGTGCCCAGGGAAAAGGAAGCCTCTTTAATATTCGCTAATATTTGCTCTTTTCCAGCACATATTTTCCTTTCAGCCTTTTGACCAATGCACATCAGTTTATTTTTTACTCAAACTACTTTCATTCCTTCAATTCTTCCCTTTTTTCAGTCTTTCCTTCCATCTTCTCTTCTTTCTCCATAAGAAAAACTTCCTTCAAATATTCTTGCTTTTGTTATCTTCTGTAATTTTCAACGATATTTATTGGTTTTAACACCACTATATAGTCTTTCTACAATTTAACTCTTTTGCTGTTTCATTCTTCCCTTTTTCTTTCTTTAACTCATATTTGGTTTCTTGAGTTCTTCCTTCCTTCTCTTCAAATCTACTACAAAATTCCTGCACTTCTTTTATATTAGTTTAACACTTCTTTCTTTAGCAATTTCTACATCATATGATTCTCTTTCCACTCTTTTCAGCAGTGTTGGGTAGTTTTTTTAGCTTAACAAGTTAAGCTTCCAACTCCAGGTTTATATTTCAGCTTCCAGGATTCTTCAGCATTGTAGTTCAGCCTTCAGCTTATTCAGCAATGCATTTCAGCCATTTTCAGCATTGTTGGGCAGCTTCATTCAGCTTTCAGCATTAACATGCATCTTCTGCAGGAAATGCAATTTTCTGGTTAGTGCGAATGCTGATTCATCGTTCACAGTATTGTTTTCCTGTGTCTATTAGTAGTGTGAATGTTGATTCAGCATTCACAGTATTGTTATCCTGTGTCTTTATTGTTATTATTATTATTCCACCATTTCTAACTCCTTCCGCATACTTTGTGCTAGAAAGACCATTCAGGTATCAAAATGTTCAGCTTTTTAAGGACATTTCGGCTTGTATTCAGCTTTTTGATATCTTTTATATTTTTTAAGATATTCAGCTTTTTTCAAATTTTTTGTCCCATTGAAATGAATGGAGAGAATGTTCCTCTTCAGCTTTGTCCTCTTTCAGCTTTAGCTGTGTCAGCATACTTTCAGCTAGAACCATTTGACCTTTAAACGGGTCAGAAGGCATTAATTTATTAGTCTTGTATTCAGCTTTTTGATATCTGTTACGGTTTTTGATTAATCGCAGTTTACGTTTTATGGGGTTTTTAGGCCTTTTCTGAATTTTACATTGGTGTCTGTTGGACAGAGCTAGAGTGCATGACGTCCCTGATGATATCACACACTCTAGCTTTTGCTCTTCAACTGTTTTCAACTTTTTTGTCTGTTTTCTTCTCTTTTTGTGTTAACTTTCAGTTTTATAAACAATTTATATTTTAAAGTAGTAGAGATTTTTGTCTTTTTTCAGGTAATGCTACTCTCACTCTGATAGGACCCACGGTTTTTCCACCAGGTGGCCAAAACCACAGAGAGTGACTGCTCAATCTCTCATTCATTCCCATTATAAAAGAGGTCCAGGAGTTCTGGTGAAAAACATACATGAAAGCTATTTCTAACTCGCCACCAATCCTTCATTTTTTGGAATATCTTCACAAAAAATGGATCAGTCTCTTCGTTGAATCCTCCTGGCACTGTTAGTGAAATTATTTTGATAGGTCTCATAGTTTTTCAGCATTGTTGGGCAGCCTTACTCAGCTTTCAGCATTCACACGCATTTTCTGCAGGAAATGCATATGTCTAGTTAGTTTTGAAGTACTTTACATAAAAAATATAACTGCATTAAAATTACATTTAAAGATCGATTTTAGTAGAAAAACGAAAAGAATCATACTGATAGTGTGGACACAGTAGCAACCTACAGGTTCAGCAGCAGAACCAAACACATGCTCCTGTCAGTGGAGCACTGCTGCCCTCATGTGTTTTATGGGAGGTTCTACACTCAAAAAGCAACCAGACTATTAATTCATCTGAGATGGACTGGTGACCTATCCAGGGTTTATCCCTGACTTCCACCCAAAAGAGTGCTGGGATAGGCTCCAGCAGTTCACTGTGACCCTGGTTAAGGAATAAGATAATGGATGGATGGTTGGATGGACTATTAATTCATAGAAAAGGAGGATCATCACACAATGGATGAACATATAAGGCCAAGAAATTAATTTTTTTGCTCCTGAGTGTACACAAAAAATAAAGCTGCTAACCTTCTTGTAAATACTTTTACTTTACTTTTTAACTTACCGTCTTAAATAGTTAAGTAGGGACCCATTTTTCTTCTCAGCTCCATTTCTGCCTTTTCTTCTTCAGCCCAATTTTATCCTAAGGTTGTATTAAAATAAGGAACAAATAGCAGCATTTGGAGCCAGTTTTGATTGATGGTGTTTTTGTTGTAATGATCAAAGCAGGTCCATAATAGTATGGCCCTGAGTTTCAGCTCCAGTCGAGCTTTGAGATTTATACGTTTCAAGATACAATCATTATCTTAAAGTAATAACTTACAACTAAATACATCCATATACACAAAATATTATACTGTCAGATATAAAGTTTTCGTCTTGAAGAACCTGTATATTAATGTTTTCCTCCCTGACAACACTTCTGCCAGAAGGTTGCTCTATTTGCAGAAATAATACAGCTGTAAGAAGTACATCTATACCAAACACACAGGTTTTTATGTAAACACATATGGCAACTTATATATTGCACAGCTACATCTCATTTCATTATGTGCCTAAGTTTGCCACCTTAGTTTCAGCCTATCGGTTTTTGGCTAATTATTAGTGCTCCTGCTAAATGTGCATGAAGGTTCACACTGTTCACTCAGTATTGTCAGAAAACTGAGGAGCCACTTCAGATGACTTGTATTGTGACCCAGGAGCAAGTCAGATACTGTAAATAATTAATGTGCTCTACATTAACAGTATGAGTTAGCCACCCACTGGCTTGCAACCTGTTAGTGTAGGTGCTCTGTTTTCACACTACAAACCGCACATACAAAAATCCAAATATAGGTAGCAATTGTGTTTTCATTTCTTAAGAAATAGAATGAATTAACCTTATGCTGATCTCATTTTTGTTTCTGATGAGCTGCCATGAAACAGTGTCTTACCCTTTTTGTCTAATAATCCCTAAAATGAAACAACATATGTTTGTTTCCCCTTTGAGAGCAGTTTTACCTAACTGTAACTTCCCCCATTTTTTCTGAATCTGAAAGTGTTAGAGGACTTAGGAGAAAACCATTATTCTATCTAGGCTAAAGAAATTACAGAAATAACAATTTAAAATTGTGTAGACATTATTTTCCTCTTTTCCTGTCCCAATGATCATTTTGCAATTCTTTTCATTTATTTTGCAACACCTTGCATTGTTCCAAACCACAGATTGGAAAGTACTGCAGTACAACTGTGTGTACTGTGTGTGTAAACCTGCACAAGTACTTATAAAAGTCCTATATCTATAACAGTATCTTAAATAAACTTACCTGTCAGCATAACTCTGCAGGGTGAAGTAGTCTTCAGTAATCTGTTAGCTGACTGAAGCAGGATGCCATGCCTTAGGAGGTACATGGTTATTCCTCTGTCATTCAGTCAGTGTTTTGCACAAACACATTTGAGGGGAAAGTGCCTCTAGCATATCCATCAGTTTGTGCTGGCCCACCAGGGAGCGCCTTGTCAGCATCTACACAGCAAAGATGTTCCACATCCAAATTCAACACAGTGCCCTCTGAGCTGCTGCAGAGACCCCAGTGAACTAAAGGATGCTGAGGTGTATTTGAGTATTTGAGACAGACAGACAGACACTCTCACACACACACACACACACACACACACACACACACACACACACACACAGAGAAGCCATAGTCCTATTTTGCTGTCCTTGTCCTGTCTCATGATGATTTGAGGACCATACTCACAGGAGATTCAGAGGAAGGTCTTTCCAAATGTCTCATTCATTTTTCAGCACCTGCACAAAGCTGCTGCTAGCTACATGAATAAAGTATATCTAAAGACTCTATGCAAGCTCAGTTGCAAATAGATATGAATGTTTCATGGGTGAAGTTAAACTATGAGCTATGACTGTGAGCAACTGGACCCACACACTGAAATCCTTATGAACACATCAGCAGCTATATCAGGAAGACAGCAGGCTCGAGCAGCATGCTAGAACCAGCAACATCAAAGAAAAGATTTTTGCACCAGCTGTACTCTAACTTACAGTCTAACACACCTGGGTGCCACACAGAGCCCTTCTATCAAACAAGGAAGGCTGGTTTGTAGCAATCTTAGCTGTCTAATACGCTCTTGTAACTGTCCTTTTTTACAAAAAGCTGAAGACAAAGCATTTTCACCATGAAAGTGATTTTGTAAGCCAGTTGGTTGTGTTTTCTGCTCTAGTCACTCTGTGCAGTCTACAGCCAAATATATAAACCACAGTCTGAAGCACCACATATTGATCTGTGTCAGCGGGCTATTGACTGGTGTTGGACATGTGTCAATGTTCATAATTGAGAATGGCTATGTCTCACATGTGTGCATACATGAATGCATATGTAAATGAAATGATAAATTATGAAGTGTTTTAGTGCCTTGTTCAAGGGTGTGTCAGTAGAGTTTGGGCCTAGGAAGAGCCTCTCTTATTTCTAACCATGGTTTGTGTTTTAAACTAAAACTCAATTCCAAGACAGCTTTTCTAACCTATACACATGCTCGAAAATGTGACAATATTTATTTATTTAAAAAAAATACAAAAATGAATTTGTATATTTAGTGCAGCTCATAGTAGATTGACTGTTCTGAATGAAAAAAGCAAGGTTGTGAGAGCTTTTCACAGATGTATAATGACTAATACAAGATGGCAAATCTGTCAGGGGAGAATGCAAATTGGGTGCGTGTATCACATATTTAATCATTCACTTAGTTCCTAAATATATTCTCCATGACCTGGCCTAGAAGTGCAGCTGGATTGCTATTCACATCTCATCAAGTTGAGGCAGAGTGTTTTCAGTATATGCAGGTAGACTCTCAAGTCATAAAAATGAGACACAGCTCCTCACTGATTTCATTATATGCAACAGGAGTTTGGCAGTGATACTGACACAAACCAATTTGCATATGTAACTCTGAGAAATTGGACTGACACAATATCTTGCAAGCCTTATATTGGCCACAGTGAATTTTCTCAGAATTACACCCAGGACTGCATTGCCAATCAGAAACAGAATTTACCACCCCTCTGAATGAGCAGTCAATAAATTGGTATCAACTGAAGAAAATGAACTGACTGAGTGAGACAGCTAGCTCTGCCTGATATTGGCACTGGTCTGAGCACTCCTGAGTGCTCCTCTTATTCTGGTAATAAATTGCAATGAAAAAAGGTTATGTCTGTAGTCAAGACATTTAAACACTCCCCTGATGGAACAGGTAATAGTGAGCAATACTGTTGACATCATATTTATAGTTTCTTGTTACCCACAGTATCTCATTTGCCATAAACAGTTCCTTGTGGTAGAAAAGAGACCAACTCTCTTTTCTCTACTTGTTTCAGTCTAGTTTTTATTCTCAGAATATAGAAATATATGACAAACCATAAACTACATTGAAGGTTTGGACTGATGGTATGTTTGCAAGTAGTGCTCAATAAAACAAAGTTATGGTTCTCCAGCAGGCTGGCCTGTACCCTGTTTTGTGGCTTATGTGCATTTATTCCAATACAAATGTGTATTTCACAGATAATGAAACAAAGGGCTTCATAGAATATGCATATATTTTCCAAAAGACAGACAGCTGGTGAATTAATTTTTAAAACAATGTTCACAATATTTTCACTATCAAGGCTGAATCATCTAATGACAAGAATACTGGAACAGAAGGTAGCTTTGATTAATACAGACTGATAGGAGACTGAGGGGAGCTCCTTAATATTCTGTTTTTTGGGCCATGAAATGTTCCAAACTTTTAAAAAAACTTTAGGCAGGCTGGTGGTTTTCTAATGTGTTTTAAATTCTTTGCTTTGAATGCATGTTCCTTTCAGTTAAAACAGAGTGGCAATGCCTTCATTTGTATGAATTGTTCAAAAACAAATAGACATTTTAATGCTTATGGGAGGAGAGCAAGCTGCCAGTTTTTCACACTTTGATAAAGGGCTAGCAAGGTTTGAAAGTATGTTTTCATCTCTTTTCTTTCCTTTGTCTTTTGTGTGATATTAAATTACTGCATGAAAAAGTAGATTCCCTTAAGTTCATAGTGTTGCTATTTCTTTCTGTACAAAAAGGGTAGGCCTTTTACCCACTAGATGCAGTGTAAAGAGAAAGTAGGTGAATACAATGGAATGACCTTGTTTTCTGCATCAGTTGGTCATATGTGAGTCACATGTGGACAAACACAATGTGTTTAAACTAATAATACACAAACAGCTGTAATCTTTTGTGTTTTAATTATACGCACTCATTTAAGATTCACAATGCTGGTGGAAAAAGATACGTGATCCCTTGTATTTAATGACTCAGACCTGCCTTACAGATCGCTTATTTACCGAACTGCTTCACCTCGGCCTTATTCTTATGACATGGTGTGAATAGCTCATAGGTTATTCCACAGCATGTCTATTGGGTTAAGGTCTGGGCTCTGACTGAGCCACTCCAAAAGGAGGAATTTAATTATGTAGTAGATTTACTTTGATGTTCAGTCTCATCTTCCAGCTGCATCAACCAAGCTTTACTTGTTTCAAGTTTATAAACTTGTAAATTCACATTACTAAAGTGAGGATCTGTCCTTAATTTAAGACAAATTTGTAGATGAAGACAATTCCAAAAAAGTTTACTTACTTTTTCTTGGCACTGTTCTACTGACCAACTCATGCAAGAAGGTGGTGACATGGATTTTCATTTTTGGATACTGGTATGATTTACTGAATGCTTTATCTTATATTATTATATTAATCTGTTACATATATGATTCATCTTACTCTTTGACAACAATGGACCACATCACTCATTTTAAATTTTGAAAAGTTATCATATTTAGGCTTTAAGATAAAATCCTTTTGCATCCCCGGTAGTTTTATTGTTATATACCTAGTGACTGTACTCAGCTCATGCAATTCAGCTTAGTCTCAAACGAAACTCAACGAAGTACATTTTAATAAATCACATCATGTACAAATTAATATATTTAGTGTTTTCTCTGGCTGCTAGACTTGAATTCAGTGTTGTCTAAGACACTGGTCGTGACTAACTGACCTTGACGCACGGTGCAGCTGTAGATGAAAAGAATTTATGTAAAACAACGATGGGATCAGGTATAGTATTTCTTCCGGGTTGTGTAGGGAGGGATGAGTAGTGATGCTGTCTGTGTTTGCTCCGCACATCAGCAGCCGAACTCCTCTCTCTCAGTCACACACACCGAGGCAGAGTCTGCACGTCCACCCGCAGAAAGCGAGCTCGCACCGCATAGCGCTAGAGCCGACTGAAACGACAGGCTCATTCACGGTCTTTTCAAATGGATGCCTTCTCCGATAACACCTTTTGTCGCTCGACATTGCTGTCGTAGCCCCGTTCATCGCGAGAAACACCTCACTCCCCCGGCTTGGTTCGTCTCGACGACGCGGAGAGGACCATACACCCCGCCGTTAGCGCGCTAAGCTAGCTAGCCCGCTAACTTAGCTGCGATAACGGTACTTTGTTTCATCGTCAACGGCGTCACTTTGCTGCCGCGTAGCTAGCCTGCGGTTCCTGGAGCTACTGGATCGAGGCGAGTCGTCACTCAGGGTAAGCGGACGATATATATGAAAAACCTTGTACTGTTGTTTTTCGTACCGACATTGGGAACCGCAGTCTTGCTCACGGCCAGTGAAGCAGTAGCGTAGCAGCAGACTGGCGCTAGTATGCAGAGGGTTTCTTGTTGACAGAAGCGGCCAAGCATTGTACATAAGATGCGACTCGCCGTTAAACACACATAATTTCACTTTACTTGGCAGCTAATTAACCGACAGTTGGACTTCTGAACTCAGTCTTAGACATACTAACTGGGAAACAGCCTGTTTTGTCTGCAATGACGCTCCTAAATACTTTTTTTAGTCTTGTAATGTCAGCGTTGACTCCTGACTGTCGCCGTGCTGAATGGGCCAGGTTAACATTATATCTCACTTGCCGCATTTGACTGCAGGGACTTTTCGTAAGGCGTTATTCAAATTCAGTGTTGAGATAGTTTTCAAATTAAATACATTCACTTATCGACAAGGATTAAACCAATGCATAAATTCAAAACAGCAGTTTATGTGTAAAGTTGAATATAAAAGTGGACGGTATATGCAGCTGCCCTGGTGCACGTTTCCTCATTTATTTCTGAACATTTCAGAGCTTCGGTGTTGCATCACAACCTGGAAGTGTGAGCTGTACACACGGAATTTCTCCTGTGACCCGATAGAGGTCAGATCATTTAGCTTCATACAAACACGATGAGATAAAAAAGCAAGTGGCCAAAATTAACCTCTTTATTAACTTGTGGGACTGCAAATCTCTAGGGCTTTCCTCCTCCTCTGTTGACCAGGTTAAACACATTTCATGTAATTCAGTCCCTAAAATCTTTATATGGTTTGGTTGAAGCATGTCTGTGTGGAAGTCAAAACGTAGTGAGTGAATGAACAAAGATTGAACATGCATGTGTGTTCATGCATCCACAGTGCTGTAATTATTTTTAGCAATAAGAAAATTGATTCACTATCAACACTGCAAGCATTGGGATTTCTGGATGAAATGGATGAAGCTGTTGGCTCTGGTTAAATTAATCTGTCATGTTCCTATGTATTATTTATCCCCAGGTTGTGTGCAGCGCTGCCTGAATGTGTGCGGTAGGATAATAAGGTGCATTGCTGGAGGGAAGCTGTATGTGTGTGTGATACCTGTAGCTGATAACTTTGATCATGTTTTTTAGCAGGAATATCTATGGGGTACAGCTACAGTGCAAAAAGAGAGTACAGATTTGACCTTGTAAGTCCGTATTGTAGAATACAGTGCTTATTGCTGTGAAATGTATGCAGTTTTGGTTTTTGCATGTGTTTTTCCTGACATGGATTGTGCATGTCACATTTAGGACATTGTCTCAGAGCTGTGGATCTTAACTCAACCCAATGCTGAGGCATGACTGTCCAGCACTGAAAGGAAATGAATCATGTTCCTCATTTCAAGGCCGTCAATTCGGCATGATGTGTTTCCTGCACTCTGTGTCTGTATTAACCGTGTGTTTAAGCCACAGCAGATGTTTGTGTGTGTATGTGTGTCTCCCTCCTTTGAGATTTCTGAGGGGTGAATTGATATTTTTGCAAATCAAGAAACATTTTGGCTGATCTTTGTGACCTCGATTTTACTAGATGCAAATATTTTATTTTCCTCTAAGAAGTTGCTAACATGAACTAGGACCCATCAACATGGATAAAAATAAAAAATAGTGTGGTTTTAATTTCTATAGATGGTATGTATAAGTAACAGGTAGTGTGTTTCCCCTGTGCAATGGCATTACAGTTGTTTATAATGGACGATGACATTCTTTAAGATGTCATTAGTTTAATTTTTGCCATACTCAGAGCATATGCACAGATGCAGCCAAGGTATCTTACTGTTTCCAATTTTTTATCATCAAAAATGAGTAGAGTGTTCTTTCCCTTGATTTTACTGTTCAGTAAATAAAACTGAAAGTGAAATATATATACAGGTATAAATCTCTGATAAACACACAGTTATTGAGCACATTGGTATTTGTGTGTGTGTTTGTCATATAAGGGCATTGTGGGGCGTTTATGTCTCTGAGCTGGACTGGAACAATAGCTCTATTCTGGCCCATGTCTCCGGAGGGAGGCAGCAGTATTCGGCGTTCCCTGCACTCTGTGTGCCAGCAAGGCTTGGTTTGGGATTGGGTTTCCAGAGCCACCTGGAGCTCAGAGCACAGGAATGCCATTGTTCTTCCTTCCAGACTATGGCCAGATCAGACCCACATGAAAACACGCACATGCACATATTCAGTGACATGTACAGAGCATGTAAGGGGATCTCGTAGCCTGCCTGTCCCCCAAAAGTTAGGACACCCTTTTTTGTTACATTGTCATTGCTTCCAAAAACATGCAGTGAAACATCAGGCATGTGACTGCACTGCTGCTAAAATCTGACATTAACTGCAGGAAAATACACTCGCCTGAGTGGCTGGTTAGTATTTTTGGCTACAAAGCACTGTCAATATTTCCAACTCGGCCGATGATCTCCAACCTGCAATCTGCGATCTCCAATCTAACACAGGCATGTGAGGAGAGTGTCATGTTGTTAAAACTGCAACTAATTCTGAAATGATTGAGCAATAAATCAGTTGATTGGCAGAAAATGAATTAACAGCAGTTAATTGTTTTAGTAATTTAAGGAAAGATGTTGCTCAATATTGCTCATGAGCTTTTGGTTTTTGGGTAAACAAAAATTTTCAGTGGTTTGACGTCACCTTGAAATTTTAAAGATTAGTTTCCACTAAGGTCAGTCATTTTCCAAACCAAATAATGAATCATTTAATCAAAAAAGAACTGACAGATTAATATATTATTAAAATAAATACTTACTTGCAGACCAAAATCAACTAAACATGAAGAGCTTTGACCTTACCATTCAAATTTAATTCACAGATATGGATAATTATAGTCATGAAAGGATTAGAGCATTAATAGTGACACCTCTTCTGTGAATTTGTTATAGCTGGTGATATTTAGGTTTGATGTTTATGTCGCATATGGGTTTTTCTATCAAATCTCCCATGAACACACTGCACGAATGTCAACCGTCAGTAAGACACCTGATTACTGACTGTTCCCCAGCCAGCTAATTATTTAAAGCGGTTTTTGTTTATAATAATGTTGTCTGGTCATTCACACAAGAGACAGACTTATCTCCAAACTTTGCATTCATTAGTTTTAGCAATGTGGTAGCACAGCACAAACTGCTTCTCACAGATCCACCTATTGTATTGTGTAAGTTCCTTTCCACCAATTGTAATAAGCTTAACAATGATGGGCCACATTAACATACATAGATTTTGTTTGTTTAGGGAAGGGAACAAGCATGTAGTGTGACTGGTATAATTTAATATAAACTTTGTACCTTGAAATTTTAAAGGGTTTCGTGGTGAGGAGAGGTCCCTGGTTGGATCTGAGCCATTAACAGTGTTATGCATTTATCATTCTTTTAATTGAAAAAATTGAGCTTGGATCTGCTATCAGTTTATAATTCCTTTAGTGATTAAACCAACTTTTCTGCTTAAAATGGAAAATAGATAGGGATGATAAGGAGAGAGATAGCCATCAAAAGCATTTAAAAGTCTTTTTCATTTTTCCTCTCAGTCCTCTAGGTTTTGTAGACAGGCAGTTGTGAGTGTGTGTTTTTCCTTGCGTATGTGTGTGTCCTCTGGCTTTCCAGCGGGTCACATTAGGGATAGAGTTGCATAGAAGTGGGTCAACCAGTGCCACCAGGGAGTCTTGCCAGCTCTCTGCTACAGCCCAGGCTGGAACCACCTCAGGGCCAACACAAACACATAAACCTTAGTTGTATGTGTTATTGTGAGTATTCATTATGCAGACACAGTGTGTGATCTTTGCTATTTGTCATTCACTGATATATGTCCATCTCTTATTCACTGTACTTTGACTCCATAAAAAACTGTGCTGGAAACTAAAATATTGTAAATGAGTGAAGGCGATCAGCAGCAAGCTTAAGCTATGGTGCAGTATGACTGCATATAAGGCCTTTACAGATGATTCAGAGCCTGTCACATACAGCATGTCACAGCTGGATGGACAAAGTATTTCTACTGGCTTAATGATAAGGAAATATGATTTAGCCCAGTATGTGGCACAGGTTTATACTAAAATCTCTTGTTTTCTGCATTTGTTCTCCTCTGACAGAGAATTAATGGTCTATTTCTGTTTGCTTGTTCCTGCATTGTTGAATTGAGAAGACATAATATAAGCATAGTTTAGGACTGAATTATAGCACAGTGTGATAGGGATCACAATTAACATCCATCCAATACAAATAAAAGTGAATGGGTACCCTTGAGTGTGAAAATAGTTTCTTGGGGTCAGTAGCAAAACTGTTGTAGTATTTACACAGCCTTTTCCTCCTCTGTGTTTACTATGCAGCAACCCACAATAAATAACTCTGTAAATGAACTTTCCAAGAAGAACTCAAATTTGTGATGCATTGTTGTGGCTTGGAATACATGAATAATTTGAAGAAGTGTGTCTCAATTTGCAAGTGATCTAGGAGTTACTCACAAGATACTTTAGGACCTGGTTTGCACTCCAAATTTCTTTAGAGTTCTTACAGCCTTCTTTTTGGCCACTTGTGGGTAATTCCCTGTTCCACTAATTGCATCCATATTTCACTCATTTGTATCTTTTTCTTGCGTCTTAGTCCTGCCTGTCGTGGCAAAAAGTACTAAGAGGCAAATCTCAGGTTATAGGATGGCAAGTTTAATAGGCAAAAGCAGCAGTCACAGCAGAGCATACAATCTGCAGAACGGGTCAATACCGATTGACTCCAGACAAAGGAAATGATCAACTTTTATATCTGCTCAGCAGTATTAATTTACACATCAGAGTCACTCACATGTAAATCATGCTGGCATGGCGACATACGTAATATGATTAGCATGTCCATCAGCTGTCTTTTCATCTGCTTCCTAATGAAATACAAAGCAGTGTCAAAAGTCTTTGTTGAATTCATACAGGGAGTTGACAGACGTGATGTCTGTCAAGGTGTAAATTTCCCTCACACATCCCTCCTTTTATCATTCTGTGATAACCAAAATTAAAAAACAAAAGTAAAAATGGTCATGATTTCTCAAGGCAGAGCAAAATGCAGGATGTTTTCTCAGAAATGTTAATTCACAAAGATTTTTAAAGATTTCTAACATTTTGTCATAATTTTCCCAGAAATAATGCCCAGGGCTAGACACTGATGTTGTCTTCATGAAAAGGAACTTCCCAATCAGAGATGTAAAGAGATTCAGTCAGTCTTGTATTGGTGGTGAACTACTGAGTGATCTACTGATCTTGCCATAATTTGTAACACTTTCACGTGATTGTTAAAATCACAGTGAAGAAAGAGGATGCACTTGTTGTGCCTGGTTCTCCGTTGTTAGGCACCAGATATCGCCTTTGTCACCTTCCTGTATTCACCTGTCTTGACATTTTTTGGAGCTTGAAGTCCGGGCCTTGCCCAATTGGCAATTCTCCCCCTTCACCAAGGTGAATAATTCAGGTGACAAATTTGACTCTCTGTGCCTTGTTGATCGCAGCTGTTTCCTCGTCCGGTCGGGGTACATCTGGGTGGGGGTCGTTGTCCGGTGTTGGAATCCTCTTACAGTGACTGGCGTGGACCCACGAAGCACGTCCCTCCACCTTTACTGCCGTATTCATAGTCAGCAGCACCTGATGTGGTCCGGTGAATCGTCTCTGCTTCCAGTGTTTCCTCCGGAGGTCCTTGATGAGCACATGCTTTCACCTCTCTCATGAAGGGCTGAAAGAGAGGCAGAAAGCTTTGCACAATAATCTAACAGTGCATCTTCATGACTTCCACTCATTAGAGCTTGTTTGTTTGGACTAAGTCCTACACTAGGAGGTTTCCCAAAAATGATTTCAAATGGACTTAGCCCATGTGCATTTTTTGTTCTTGTACACATGTAAAATAGCACAAGTGGTAGTGCTTGGATCCATGTCAAACCTGTTTCCTCACAGCATTTTGTTAATTTGCTCTTGAGTATGCCGTTCTTCCGTTCTGTTGCACCTGCCCTCTGTGGATGATAAGAGCAATGGTATTTAAAATCAAACCCAAAGTAGTCAGACAAATCTTTCAACACTTTGTTGGCGAACCCAGGACCATTGTCATTGCTGATCTACCCCACTGTACAATAATGTCTCTGATAAGGGCTTTTGACACTTTAGATGCATTCTGTTTGGAAGAAGGAAAAACCTCTACCCACTTGCTGAACATGCAGACCATAGTCAAGCAATATTTCCTATTCTGCCTTGTTGACAGTTCAATGAAATCAATCAACCAGTGTTGAAAAGGGCCATCAGGTGGGGGATGGCTTTGCAATTTCATTTTAATGGCACCAGAGGCATTATGTTCTGCACAGATTATACATCTTCTGCAGTACTCAGCTGCATATGTTGAAAAACCCCTGGTGTACCTGTGGGTATTAACATATGTGCACATCCCTCCTTTGGATGCATGATCTTTACCATGAGCAAGCTTTGCATAGAGATGGAAATGAGCTTTAGGTAAACAAGGTTTGTTGTTTGTTGTGCCAGAGTTTCTCCACAATTTTTTTTTTCCAGATCCTGCTTGCTAGTGACTGCATGGTTGACAAGTCAGCCTGTAGGTTGAGTTCCTGTGAAAGAGAAAGTTGATTGAGGTGAAACAGCTGACCTGTTGTGGCAGCAACTTTTGCAGTGGCATCTGCTGCTGAGTTTTCTATAAAAATGGGATCCTTCTTGTTAGTGTGAGCTTCACATTTCATAACTGAGATTTGTTTAGGCAACAGGATGACCTCTAACAGAGCTGCAACAAGAGCATGATGTGCAATGAGTGTTCCAGCTGATGTAAGGAACCCCTTTGTCTCCACAGACAACCATAATCATGGACAACACCAAAAGCATAACGTGAGTCAGTGTAAATGTTTACTGTTTTGTCTTTGGCCAATTTAAAGGCTTTGGTAAGAGTAATTGGTTCAGCAGCCTGTGCTGACAGATGACAAGGCAATTTGCCACTAGACATCACACTATGTTTTGTGACAACTGCAAACCCTACTTGATTTTTGCCATCATGGGAAGCAGAGCCATCAACAAATAACTCTTATCTCTGCATTCAAAATTGGTGTGTCTGCAAGATCAGGTCTGGGAGTACAGATGGTTTCCAACACCTCAGATATGAGCATCTCCATCATTTTCTGTGGGAAGAAGTGTTTCAGGGTTTAACACATTACACCATTTAACAGTGATATTAGGCATTTCAAGCAAAATAGTGTGATATCTTAACCAGTGCTGTGTTGACAAGTGTGCAGTTTTCTGTGTGTGCAACAGCATGCGGAACCATTAATGTCAGATCAGAATAGCCAACAAAATCGCTAGAATGCTAGAATGGCTTTCTTTGCTGCAGCAGCAGCTCTCAGACAGAGAGGAAGGCCTTTTGATGCTTTGACAAAAAATAAGCAACAGGTCATAGTTTACTGCCGTGAGGTTGGCATAACAGAAGTCATGTAACTGTCCTTCTGGTTGACAAACTAAGTGAACGTTAAGTTAGGATTAGGCAGACCCAGTGTGGGAGCTTCAGTGAGTGCTGCCTTTAAATCGAGAAAGGACTTTTCTCCTTCAGCAGTCCACATGATTTTGTCATGTGCAAAGAGTTGTTTACCATGTACCATAGGAAACAGGGGAGCTTCACGCGGCGAGTAATTTGGGATCCACTGCCTGCAAAATGATGTCATGCCAAGAAAACTCATTGTTTGTTTTTTAGTAATTGGCTTAGGAACATTTTGAATTGCAGCAATTCTTTTTTGTGACAGTGTCTTTCCTTCTGGTGCGATGATGTGACCCAGATATGTCACCTTTTGTTGGACAGGCTGCAGTTTGGAAAGACTGACTTTATGGCCATTTTCTACAACATGTTTTAGCAGGTGCACTGTATCTATTTTGCATGCTTCTTCAGATAGACTACAAATCAGCCAAATCATCTACATTACATACACCTTAGGGACATCTGGTCCAGGTGTAAATCTTTCCTTCAAATGAAAAGGCAAACCAGTACTGGCTGTCCCTTTGTACAGGGACAGAAAAGGAAGCATTGGCCGAATCTACTACTGAAAAATGAGTTGAATTTAGTGGTACCAGAGACGAGATGGTTTGAGGATTACTTACTTCTGGCGCTTGGGGGTGTATGGCTGCATTCACCGCCTGTAAATCTTGCACAAAGCACCATTCAGTTGGTTGACCTTGGTCTCTTATTTTTTTTTAACTGGAAAAATGGGAGTGCGCACTTGAGAATTCTCACATGGAATTATTATGCCAGCTCTTAACAAATAATTGAACACAGGCTTTATACCATCGATGGCTTCCTGTTTTAAAGGGCACGGCTTTTTACAAGTCCTGTGCTCTGATTTTGGATGTACTTTCAGAGGCTCTGCATTTTTCAAGGCCTACATCATACTTGTGGGCTGCCCAGAGAAATTTTGGAATTTGCTCGAGCTCTGGTGGTAAACTAGTTTCTGTGATGGTATAACTAGTTTGTACCCACTGGCTCTTAATGAGCTCAACTGGTCAATGAATTTGTACAACTGATGTAAATAGTGTCCAATGTCAGGTCTTTCCAACCCCCAGTTAACAGGTTTTGCCAGTGGGATGTGTGGAGTGTTTCCTGTCAAAAGTTCTTTCTGGGTAGGGGAGAGTAGAACAGAGGCAACCGCAGTAGTCTTTGTCCACGTGTCAAATTTATCACTTCCACTTCCTTATTTTCTACATACCACTGCCTTTCATAGTCCTCTTCTGGTCCTACATCTACATGTGCTGTGCAGTGTAGTGAATTATGCTGTGTGAGGGTACCTGCTTGTGTACAGTGTGAATGTGCAAAGTCTGTGTGTGTAACAGGAGTCTCACCTTCAACCTGTCATTTATATGCAAATTGTGAATGAGTTGTGTTGGATAATCCGGACCGTTTCAGGACCTTTATTCCATTAGGTGTTGAATGTAACACTATGCCAAAATGACATATCAAATCTCTACCCAATAAATTTACAGGACAATTTTGTGACATAATGAATGAATGTCTAGGCCTATAGCAGCATAACAAAGGGATGGTTCAGGGTTGCCTGAAGCCAGCCCTAACCATATGCTTTGTCAAAGAGGAAGGTTTTAAGTCTAGCCTTAAAAGTACAGAGAGTGTCTGCCTCCTGAACCCAGGCTGGGAGCTGGTTCCACAGGAGAGGAGCTTGATAACTAAAGGCTCTGCCTCACAGTCTACTTTTGGAAACTCTGGGAACCACAAGTGCATCATTTTTGGGCCCAAATATAATGACTTCTGTTTTCTCTGAATTTAAAAGTAGAAAGTTACTGGTCATCCAGGCCTTTATGTCAGTTAGACAGGCTTGAAGTGGTTAACTGGTTTGTGTTAACAGGTTTAATAGATAGATACAACTGAGTATCATCTGCATAGCAGTGGTAATTAATAGAGCGCTTCCTAATGACATATTCTAAAGGAAGCATGTACAGGATGAACAGAATCGGTCCTAGCACAGAGCCTTGTGGAACTCCATAACTAACTTTTGTTCATGTGGAAGGTTCATCATGGACATGAACAAACTGGAATCTGTCCGATAAATAGGATTGGAACCATTTTAACGTTGTTCTTCTGATACCAGTCACATGCTCCAGTCTCTGTAATAAGATGTTGTGGCCAATGGTGTCGAATGCAGCACTAAGGTCTAGGAGGACAAGTATAGAAACAAGTCCATTATCTGAGGCTAAGAGAAGATCATTGGTAACTTTTAACAGTGCTGTTTCTGTACTATAATGTGCTCTAAATCCTGATTGAAAATCTTTAAATAGTTCATTCCTGTGTAAGTGGTCTGATAGCTGCTTAGCAACAGCTTTTTCTAGGATTTTAGAAATAAATGGCAGGTTGGATATTGGTCTATAATTAGCCAAGACTCCTGGATCAAGACTAGGCTTTTTGAGTAAAGGTTTGATTACTGCAGTCTTAAAGGACTGTGGTACGTAGCCTGATACTAGAGATAAATTTACCAAGTCTAATAAAGATGAGTTCATTAATGGCAGGGTGTCTTTAACCCTCTGGGGTCTGAGGGGGTTTTTGGGGCCTGGACAAATTCTGACATGTCCTGACATTTGTGCTTTTTTCAGTGTTTTTTAAACATATTAATGTCTAAAGTCTAATAACAGTGTAATCAGCACAAAATTGGCTACAATAATATGTGAGCTTCAAGTTTATACATTATTGTGTTTTTGAGAAAAAAGTGTTTATGCATGGCTAGTGAAAAACTACAATTTTTTACTCACTGAAATAAGACCATAAAACACAAACAGGACATTGGATCACAAGACTTTGGAGACCAGCATGTTGTAGGCTAAAGTGTTTACTTCAGAGTGCTGTGAATGTCATCTTGTTCACACATTCACAGAAAACAATGCACTGATTTAAATTTTCTAAGACACTTTTTGTCCAGAAAGGCCATATGCAAGAGGGTGTGTCTGAGGATGAATAGTCATGTGATTTACCTGAGAACACAAAAGACGCACTGAACGACCAGACAAAGGCGCGCATAATGAGCCTTTCAGTCAATGTAGATGGGACGGATTAGTGCTGTACAATACAACACAATGAGGAGCCAAACGATCCTCATTTGAGTTAAAATCAGTGTTTTTACTCTGAGGACAAGCTAAACTATTTGTCTCTGTGAGGAATGTAAGGAGCGCCGCTTCACGTGCGTAACGCGCCATCATCCAAACGCGCCGAAAAAGTGAGTAAATTCTATGATGAAGTTTGATATTTTGTGTCATTTCTCGGGGGCGTGCACATATTTACCTGGTTCACCTGAGATTATTTACATGTGAACAGTGGACAGTGTACAAGGTGGGGACCGCATTACCTGTAATGAGGTGAGACAGGAAAAAACGGACTTCTCCTTACGTTCATACGGATTAAATAAAAAGTGATGATTTGTTTTTGACTTGAATTGTTTCACTCAAAAGAAAACATTTCAAGCTTTCTAGCCATATAATTCTTATTTTTATGTTTGTTTGTTTCGGCCTTATCAGAAAAAGATGCGTCAAAACGTGCCGGCGCGTGCGTCGACCCCAGAGGGTTAAGCAGTCTAGTCGGGATGGGGTCTAAGAGACACGTTGATGATTTAGATGAAGCAACTACAGATGTGAATTCAGAGAGATCTATGTGAGAGAAGCAGTCTAAACATAACTGAGGTCCTACAGATGATTCAAGAGCTACTGTAGTAGAAGATTCATTTATTGCAGGTATAGGAAGCATCTGCTGAATTTTATCTCTAATAGTTGTGATTTTATTTGTAAAGAAACTCATAAATTCATCACTGCTGAGAGCTAAGGGACCACTGGGCTCAACAGAGCTGTGACTTTTTGTCAGCCTGGCTACAGTGCTGAAAAGAAACCTGGGATTGTTCTTATTTTCCTCTATTAGTGATGAATAGTATGCAGTTCTGGCTTTACGGAGAGCTTTTTTATATGTTAGTAGACTGTTTTTCCAGGCTGCCTAGAAAAATGTCCTCTAAGTTTGTGGAACGCCACTTCCTTTCCAGCCTTCGCGATGCCTGCTTTAAGGTACGGATATGTAAATTATACCATGGGGCTAGTCTTCTCTGATTCACTAACTTCTTTTTCAGAGGGGCCACAGAATCAAGCGTTTCACGCAGTGAGGTTACAGCGCTGTCAACAATATGATCAATTTAGTAGGGAGTGGGATTGGAGCAGCTGCCCTCCACTATGTTTATACTTGGCATAGATGTAAATAAAGATGGAATAATTTTCTTAAATTTATTAACAGCGTTGTCGGATAAACATCTGCTGTAGTGGAATTTTCTCCCAAACGCTGCATGATCCATCATTTTAAATTCAAAAGTTATTAAAGAATGATCAGACAAAACAGGATTTGGGGGAAAAACTATTAGATGTTCAATTTCGATGCCATAGGTCAGAACAAGATCAAGGGTGTGATTGAAACAGTGGGTGGGTTTATTAACATTTTGAATGAAACCAATTGAATCTAATATAGAATTAAATGCAATGCTGAGGCTGTTATTTTCAACATCTACATGAATGTTAAAATCTCCCACTATAATGACTTTATCTGATCTAAGCACTAAATCAGACAGGAAGTCAGGGAATTCAGTTAAAATCTCTGAGTAAGGGACAGGTGGACAGTACACAATGACAAGTGTGACAAATATTGACATCTGTCTTTCCTGGTGCGACCCAAAGTCTTTCACTGTGCTGCATACAACAGTAATTAATAACAACGTCCATGAGTCTGTATTGGAGCAACTGCAAGGAGCATTAAAAATAAGGGAACTGACATTCAGCCAGGAAGCCAAATTATTATTTAGCCATACTTGGAGGCAGTGTGAAAAACAGGCCACTAGAGAGAGGGTGAAGGTGCTGTGTTTTTCTTAAATATAGGGACTACATATTCTCAAGCAGCCTTATGGACAGTCATAGGGTTTTACTTAAATTTTCACTCAAAACCAGTTGTGTAAAGAATTTGACAGTACTTACCGAGTTCATTGTGGGAGAAATGGGCAGGGAAAGGTTAAAATAGTGTATTGGCTCCTAAATCTGTCTTCTTGTCACCAAGAGCAGATTAAGAAGCATTTGCAGATTCTGTTTGTTGCTTCTTTCAGCTTTCTGTCTTTGCTTGTATGTCATGCACCTTCTTTAAATTTTTTTTTGATTCTCCCTCACCAACAAATTGACAATACCTGCCTAGCACCAAATATGAGACAGCGGGCGTTAGCAACTAGTTAAAGGGAGTGTGAATTATATGATTTATTCTGCCAGAAGCCACTCTTAAGTAATTGCTAATGTTTCTCAATATCTGCATGATGTGTAAATTTGAAATGTGTGCAGGATGCTTGTGTTGTGATGGCAGGAAGCGTTGAGAGTCACTTTTAAACACATAGAGTAAAATAATATGGATGGCAACAGTAGCACTGAGTAACCTCTGTGTTCAGCTTAGCTCCAACAGTTACCTGCTGAGTCTGCTGTGCATGTTTCCATATGTTGCTCGCAGCATCTCTTTCAGTCTGAGATATGACCTCACAGAAAGAGACATAGTTTCCATGGTGACAGCCTTGCTCATTGCCCATCCCCCTCAAAGCCACCATAAGAAGTGTAGTATGTCCAATTTCTGCTGACTCATGGAGAAACCATTGTGTGGCATCCACTTCCCCACAGATGTTTCTCTTCACTCTGGCCTGAAGTAAATGTGTTCCTATTTTTTTCACACTGTTTGTTTATATTGACTAGTGTGTCCTGGTCTCTTTGTTTTGTAAAATATTATGTCATTTGAATTTCAATACCATTTTCCTTTGCTACATTTTAAAAAGAACATCACTGTCAACCTGTCAGTTAAAGGCAGGGTATTTTGTTCATGCATGGCGATCTGGCTGAGTTACACTTTATTGATCTCTATGGGGCTATTTGACATCTGCATTTGACTAAGCCTTACTGCTCAGGTGAGGGAAGGCAGCCACAGTATAGTGCGCTGAGATTAACCCCAGCTCTGAAGCTAGGGCTAGCTAGTCAAGGGCAGCAGCAGTACTACTGCCTACTGTAGAATATCCATCACCACTGCTCAACCTTGATCAGACCCAGGACCTTATTGATCTGAGGTAATACTTCTTAATGCTGAGCTACTGTGCTACTGTATCCACAGACCTGCTAAAAGTCCTAAAAAGCAGGAGAGGACAGATTTAAGGTTCAACTCTGCAGCTGCTTTTATCTTCAAAAAAAAAAAAAAAGTGAACACTATTTGTACCTAGATGACTGTCCTTTGTTTTTACTGCAATGTTTTCACATGAAGTCATGTATTATTTAACCTATTAAACCTTGGGCCATTTTTAAAGCTTTGTTTATATATAAAACAACTTGATCAGAAAACAGCAAAGGTAAGATAAAATGCATAATCGCTTTATAATAGGACATTTATTTCAACAATTCCTTGGCTGGTCTCTCACTGCATTTTAGTGATAGAAAAATTAGGATTTGTACTGTTGGAATCCACTTAGTGTTAGCTTTCAAATGGTGCATAGCTTGTTCAAATTCATCGATTTCCTCGAGTATTCGTTACAGCCCTAGTAAAATCTATCCACAAAGAAAACAAGACTTCACTATCAAAGGTGTGACTGTATTATCAAGAGTGCTCGCTGTTGGCCCATATACACACAATCATCCAGCTAGCTCCTGTCTTCTACCAGGCCTGTGTGTTGGCCAGGATATTTGTGTGTCTGAGGTCTCTTTGAGTGGATTTGCTCTGGCCCAGTCACACCGATAGCCATATCAACAGTTAACTTCTGGCTGATGGGCTGCAGAACAGTAAGGCTGTTGTTTTTCTGTGTGTGTGTGATGGGTGTGGGGGTGTCGGGGTGTATGCTAAGCCATCAGAAATTGCATTTCTGTGAACCACAAATGTCAGATGCACTGTGCTCATGTATCTTGGGAATATTTGCATGTGTGTTTGTGTGTGTGTTGTGTGTGCTGCATTGCAATCTGCCAGAGGCTGGGATGTGGGTCAGTGTGGCTTCAGCTCTGCAGGGAGACCCGAAAGCAGGATATTGCCTGTACACTGAGGACTCGCCTGGCTATAAAACAATGAAAACAGTGCGTTTTGAATTCAATTCAATTCAATTTTATTTGTATAGCGCCAAATCACAATACAAATCATCTCAAGGCACTTTACAAAAACTAAAACTAAAAACCCAACAATTCCCTTATGAGCAAGCACTTGGCGACAGTGGAGAGGAAAAAACTCCCTTTAACGGAAGAAAAAAACCTCCAGCAGAACCGGGCTCAGTTTGGGCGGCCATCTGCCTCGACCGGTTGGGGTGAGTGGATAGAGCAGAGAGAAAAGAACAGCAACAATAAACAACAAATAGACACTGCAAGTTGGTGGGGCCAGTAACTGCACATCAGCGATAAACAGCTCCAGGACCAGGGACACCTGCAGAAGGTACAGAGAGAGAGAGAGAGAGAGAGAGGGAGGGAGAGAGCACAAACTAGGGGAGAGAGAGAGCACAAGGTTAGTAACATTCAATGGTGGAATATACATGAGGTCGGAGAGAAGGGGGAGGGGGGGGCGGGTAGGGTAGGGGAGCTCAGTGCACCAATGGTCCTTGGGCAGTCTAGGCCTATAGCAGCATAACTAACTAAGGGATGGTTCAGGGTTGCCTGAAGCCAGCCCTAACTATATGCTTTGTCAAAGAGGAAGGTTTTAAGTCTAGCCTTAAAAGTACAGAGAGTGTCTGCCTCCTGAACCCAGGCTGAGAGCTGGTTCCACAGGAGAGGAGCTTGATAGCTAAAGGCTCTGCCTCCCATTCTGCTTTTGAGAACTCTGGGAACCACAAGTAGGCCTGCACTCTGAGAGCGAAGTGGTCTATTGGGATAATATGGTACTATGAGGTCTTTAAGGTATGAAGGAGCTTGATTATGAAGGGATTTGTATGTGAGAAGAAGGATTTTAAATTCTATTCTATATTTTACAGGGAGCCAATGAAGAGAAGCCAATATAGGAGAAATATGATCTCTCTTGCTAGTTCCTGTCAGGACTCTGGCTGCGGCATTCTGGATTAATTGGAGGCTTTTTATTAAGATATTAGGACATCCAGATAGTAATGAGTTACAGTAATCTAGCCTTGAGGAAACAAACGCATGGACTAGTTTTTCTGCATCATTTTGAGACAGGATGTTCCTAATTTTGGAAATGTTGCGCAGGTGAAAGAATGCAGTTCTAGAAATTTGTTTTATGTGTGAGTTAAAGGACATGTCCTGGTCAAAAATAACTCCAAGGTTTTTTACAGTAGTGCTGGAGGCCAGGGCTATGCCATCTAGAGTAGCTATAATTTTAGAAAAGTTATTTCTGAGATTTTTAGGCCCAAATATAATGACTTCTGTTTTCTCTGAGTTTAAAAGTAAAAAGTTACTGGTCATCCAAGCCTTTATGTCAGTTAGACAGGCTTGAAGTCTGGTTAACTGGTTTGTGTTAACAGGTTTAATAGATTGATATAACTGAGTGTCATCCGCATAGCAGTGGTAATTAATAGAGTGCTTCCTAATGATATATCCTAAAGGAAGCATGTACAGGGTGAACAGAATCGGTCCTAGCACAGAACCTTGTGGAACTCCATAACTAACTTTTGTTCGTGTGGAAGGTTCATCATGGACATGAACAAACTGGAATCTGTCCGATAAATAGGATTGGAACCACTTTAATGCTGTTCCTCTGATACCAATCACATGCTCCAGTCTCTGTAATAAGATGTTGTGGTCAATGGTGTCGAATGCTGCACTAAGGTCTAGGAGGACAAGTATCGAAACAAGTCCATTATCTGAGGCTAAGAGAAGATCGTTGGTAACTTTCAACAGTGCTGTTTCTGTACTATGATGTGCTCTAAATCCTGATTGGAAATCTTCAAATAGTTCATTCCTGTGTAAGTGGTCTGATAGCTGCTTAGCAACCGCTTTTTCTAGGATTTTAGAAATAAATGGCAGGTTGGATATTGGTCTATAATTAGCCAAGACACCTGGATCAAGACTAGGCTTTTTGAGTAAAGGTTTGATTACTGCAGTCTTAAAGGCCTGTGGTACGTAGCCTGATACTAGAGATAAATTTACCAAGTCCAATAAAGATGAGTTCATTAATGGCAGGGTGCCTTTAAGCAGTCTAGTCGGGATGGGGTCCAAGAGACACGTTGATGATTTCGATGAAGCAACTACTGATGTAAATTCAGAGAGATCTATAGGAGAGAAGCAGTCTAAACATAACTGAGGTCCTACAGATGATTCAAGAGCTACTGTAGTAAAAGATTCATTTATTGCAGGTATAGGAAGCATCTGCTGAATTTTATCTCTAATAGTTGTGATTTTATTTGTAAAGAAACTCATAAATTCATCACTGCTGAGAGCTAAGGGAACACTGGGCTCAACGGAGCTGTGACTTTTTGTCAGCCTGGCTACAGTGCTGAAAAGAAACCTGGGATTGTTCTTATTTTCCTCTATTAGTGATGAATAGTATGCAGTTCTGGCTTTACGGAGCATTACCAATAATGCAGAGTATAGCAGGAGCCAGCCTGCACTTGAGGTTTGACTTTAAATTTATAGTTGTTTTTTTTTTGTTTGTTTGTTTTTTTTTTTCACATACCCTTTGTGTGCTTAGATAAAATATTCAGACATGGCCATCTAAAATGTGTATGGAGCTAGACTTACTGGAACAGATGTGTGACTGCTTAAAAAGGCTAGCCTGGACAGAAGATTGCCAGGGGAGTCGTGCCTTGGGGCTCTTGGTGGATTTCACCTGCACTCATTAAGCTGAAGTCAGTTGCTGACCATTTGGAAATCCCATTTAAAGGTTATTGCCGCTTATGTACTGTGACTGGGTGTGTGTGCATGTGCGTGGGGCTATTGACCCCTTGAGGAGCTGCTTAAATTAAATATTGATAGGACCAGATTGGTTAGGAAATGTGTGTGTGTGTGTATTTAGATCTTTGCCAGTGATTGATTGTCCATTTTACAGCAGCCAATAAGCAATTGAGTGTCTGTTTTTTTTTTTGTTTTTTTTTGTTAGTTTTTTTTTTTTTTTAAACAATAATATGGTCTCATAGATCAAACTGCTTGAGCTTGCTGCTGTTGGTGTTAAATGGCAGGATTAATCAGGACCTAGGACCCAACACATGGCTAGCTACATGATGCTGCAGACGTCTATTGACAAACAGCAGCTAATAGAAGATGTCTTTGTCACTTTTAATGGCAATGATTGAACTTTGAATTGAAAAAAAAAATCTCTTTATTCTGTTTGCTCACTCTGCAACAGATCTCTGTGTCAGCACTTTGTTGGAGGGTAAAGCAATATAGTGCACTTGGAATGACTCAGCACATTCACTTTGCCAGTTAGGTTATATGGTATCTCCAGATGTCCACCACACATCATCACGTTATCCTAACTCTGGCCCTAGTAAAGTTTACATTAAAGGTGCTCTTCAACTGACATCACGTAAGCATTAAGACTTTTCTGGCAGTACTTTAAAAACAAGCAAGTAACAAGTATTGAAACAGTGTAGTGTTTTACATACTGATCACTGTCTTCATTTATAGGTGCTCAAGACTCGAGACTAAAAGTATTTACGAGATCCGGCATTTGTTTCATCTACCACATTGGTCAAATATGTTTCCATTCTACACGAAATGATCACATCCAGACAGATTGTGACAAACTCAGGTTTTACTATATTGGCCTGTTATATCAACAGTACAACTTCCTTGCCAGCAGTTTTAATTATGCACAATAAGATCATCACATTATTTTTAGGCAGAGATTTCAGCATCTGCATTGTCCCCAAGCTCCAGTTGTTTTTTTTTTCACAGCTTTGCAGTTTAAAAAAAAAATCTTTTTTTTTTCTTGCAAGATAAAGCAAAAAAGTGACACTTTCTTGCAATTTGTCAAAAAAACTGCCGCATATTCTAACCTCAGAGATCACAGAAAGACAATTCAAAACTTTAAGATGAATAAAGACCCTTTAAAGACAGAATGCTAGTTAATCTATCATGGCAAAAAGTACTAAGAGGCAAATCTCAGTTCATAGGATGGCGAGTTTATTAGGCAAAAGCAGCAGTGTCACACCAGAGCATACGATCTGCAGAACGGGTCAATACCGATTGACCCCGAACACAGAAAATGATCGACTTTTATATCCGTTCAGCAGCATTAATTTATACATTAGTCACTCGCATGTAAATCATGCCGGCCTGGTAGCATACGTAATACAGTGGGTACGGAAAGTATTCAGACCCCTTTTAAATTTTTCACTCTTTGTGTCATTGCAGCCATTTGCCAAAATCAAAAAAGTTCATTTTATTTCTCATTAATGTACACTCAGCACCCCATCTTGACAGAAAAAAACAGAAATGTAGAAATTTTTGCAAATTTATTAAAAAGAAAAACTGAAATATCACTATTCAGACCCTGTGCTCAGTATTGAGTACAAGCACCATTTTGAGCTAGTACAGCCATGAGTCTTCTTGGGAATGATGCAACAAGTTTTTCACACCTGGATTTGGGGATCCTCTGCCATTCTTCCTTGCAGATCCTCTCCAGTTCTGTCAGGTTGGATGGTGAACGTTGGTGGACAGCCATTTTCAGGTCTCTCCAGAGATGCTCAATTGGGTTTAGGTCAGGGCTCTGGCTGGGCCAGTCAAGAACGGTCACAGAGTTGTTCCGAAGCCACTCCTTTGTTATTTTAACTGTGTGCTTAGGGTCATTGTCCAGTTGAAAGGTGAACCTTCGGCCCAGTCTGAGGTCCTGAGCACTCTGGAAGAGGTTTTCTTCCAGGATATCTCTGTATTCATCTTTCCTTCAATTGCAACCAGTCGTCCTGTCCCTGCAGCTGAAAAACACCCCCACAACATGATGCTCCCACCACCATGTTTCACTGTAGGGATTGTATTGGGTAGGTGATGAGCAGTGCCTGGTTTTCTCCACACGTACCGCTTAGAATTAACGCCAAAAAGTTCAATCTTGGTCTCATCAGACCAGAGAATCTTATTTCTCATAGTCTTGGAGTCCTTCATGTGTTTTTTTGGCAAACTCTATGCGGGCTTTCATGTGTCTTGCACTGAGGAGAGGCTTTCGTCGGGCCACTCTGCCATAAAGCCCCGACTGGTGGAGGGCTGCAGTGATAGTTGACTTTGTGGAACTTTCTCCCATCTCCCTACTGCATCTCTGGAGCTCAGCCACAGTGATCTTTGGGTCCTTCTTTACCTCTCTCACCAAGGCTCTTCTCCCACGATTGCTCAGTTTGGCTGGATGGCCAGGTCTAGGAAGAGTTGTGGTCATCCCAAACTTTTTCCATTTGAGGATTATGGAGGCCACTGTGCTCTTAGGAACCTTGAGTGCTGCAGAAATTCTTTTGTAACCTTGGCCAGATCTGTGCCTTGCCACAATTCTGTCTCTGAGCTCCTTGGGTAGTTCCTTTGACCTCATGATTCTCATTTGCTCTGACATGCACTGTGAGCTGTAAGGTCTTATATAGACAGGTGTGTGCCTTTCCTAATCAAGTCCAATCAATTTAATAAAACACAGCTGAACCTGTCTTGACATTCATTGGAGCTCGAAGTGCGGGCCCTGCCCAATCAGCACTTCTCCCTCCTCATGAGGTGAACAATTCAGGTGACAAATTTGACTCTCTGTGCCTTGCTGATCGTCTTCCGCGGCAGCTGTTTCCTCGTCCGGTCAGGGTACGTCTGGGTGGGGGTCGTTGTCCAGTGTTGGAATCCTCTTACAGTGACTGGCGTGGAGCCATGAAGCACGTCCCTCCACCTTTACTGCCGTATTCTGCCGGTGAAGCACGTAGTCACCTGGTTTGAGATCATGCAGTGTGGTATCTGCAGGGCTAGACAGAGCTGCTTTCACCTGTGGACGAAGGGCTGAAAGAGAGGCAGAAAAGCTTTGCACAATAATCAGTGCATCTTCATGACTTCCACTCATTAGAGCTTGTTTGTTTGGACTAAGTCCTACACTAGGAGGTTTCCCAAAAATGATTTCAAATGGACTTAGCCCATGTGCATTTTTTTGTTCTTGTACACATGTAAAATGGCACGAGTGGTAGTGCTTGGATCCATGTCAAACCTGTTTCTTCACAGCATTTTGTTAATTTGCTCTTGAGAATGCCATTCTTCTGTTCTATTGCACCTGCCCTCTGTGGATGATAAGAGCAATGGTATTTGAAATCAAACCCAAAGTAGTCAGACAAATCTTTCAACACTTTGTTGGCAAACCCAGGACCATTGTCACTGCTGATCTTCTTTGGAATACCCCACTGTACAATGATGTCTCTGGTCAGGGCTTTTGACACTGTAGATGCATCCTGTCTGGAAGAAGGAAAAACCTCTACCCACTTGCTGAACATGCAGACCATAGTCAAGCAATATTTCCTATTCTGCCTTGTTGACAGTTCAATGAAATCAATCATCCAATGTTGAAAAGGGCCATCAGGTGGGGGATGGCTTTGCAATTTCATTTTAATGGCAGCAGAGGCATTATGTGCTGCACAGGTACTCACAGTACTCAGCTGCATATGCAGAAAATCTCCTGGTGTACCAGTGGGTATTAACCCTCTGGGGTCTGAGGGGGTTTTGGGGGCCTGGACAAATTTTGACATGTCCTGACATTTGTGCTTTTTTCAGTGTCTTTAGACATTAATATGTTTAAAAGTCTAATAACACTGTAATCAGCACAAAATTGGGTACAATAATATGTGAGCAGCAAGTTTATACATGATTGTGTTTTTCAGAAAAAAGTGTTTATGCATGGTTAGTGAAAAACTACAATTTTTTACTCACTGAAATAAGACCATAAAACACAAACAGAACATTGGTTCACAAGACTTTGGAGACCAGCATGTTGTAGGCTAAAGTGTTTACTTCAGAGTGCTGTGAATGTCATTTTGTTCACACATTCACAGTAAACAATACACTGATTTAAATTTTCTAAGACACTTTTTGTCCAGAAAGGCCATATGCAAGAGGGTGTGTCTGAGGATGAATAGTCATGTGATTTACCTGAGAACACAAAAGACACACTGAACGACCAGACAAAGGCGCGCATAATGAGCCTTTCAGTCAATGTAGATGGGACGGATTAGTGCAGCACAGTACAAAACAATGAGGAGCCAAACGATCCTCATTTGAGTTAAAATCAGTGTTTTTACTCTGAGGACAAGCTAAACTATTTGTCTCTCTGTGGAATACAAGAAGCGCTTCTTCATGTCCGTGACGCGCCATCATCCAAACGCGCAGAAAAAGTGAGTAAATTCTATGATGAAGTTTGATATTTTATGTCATTTCCCAAGAAGGCTGTACTAGCTCAAAAGGGTGCTTCTACTCAATACTGAGCACAGGGACTGAATACTTATGACCATGTGATATTTCAGTTTTTCTTTTTTAATAAATTTGCAAAAATTTCTACATTTCTGTTTTTTTTTTTTCTGTCAAGATGGGGTGCTGAGTGTACATTAATGAGAAATAAAATGAACTTTTTTGATTTTGGCAAATGGTTGCAATGACACAAAGAGTGAAAAATTTAAAGGGGTCTGAATATTTTCCGTACCCACTGTAAGCTTTAGGTAAACAAGGTTTGTTGTCTGGGCCAAGCCAAATCCGTTTTTGTAATTTTGCGGCAGAGTTTCTCCACAAATTTTTTTTCTGATTTACTTGCTAGTGACTGCATGGTTGACAAGTCAGGCTGTAGGTTGAGCTCCTGTGAAAGAGAAAGTTGAGTGAGGTGAAACCTCTGACCCGTCGTGGCTGCAGCTTTTGCAGTGGCGTCTGCTGCTGAGTTTACTATAGAAATGGGATCCTTTTTGTTAGTGTGAGCTTCACATTTCATAACTGAGATTTGTTTAGGCAACAGGATGACCTCTAATAGAGCTGCGACAAGAGCATGATGTGCAATGGGTGTTCCAGCTGATGTAAGGAAACTCCTCTGTCTCCACAGACAACCATAATCATGGACAACACCAAAAGCATAACGTTGAGTCAGTGTAAATGTTTACTGTTTCATCTTTGGCCAATTTACAGGCTTCAGTTAGTTCAGCAGCCTGTGCAGATAGATGAGAAGGCAATTTGCCACTAGAAATCACTCTATGTTTTGTGACAACTGCAAACCCTACTTGATTTTTGCCTGTTTTGACCTCATGGGAAGCAGAGCCATCAACAAATAACTCCATCTCTGCATTCAAGATTGGTGTGTCTGCAAGATCAGGTCTGGGAGTACAGATGGTTTCCAACATCTCAGTACAGTTAAGAGCATCTCCATCATTTTTGTGAGAAGAAGTTGCAGGGTTGTTACACCTTTTAACAGTGATGTTAGGCATTTCAAGTAAAATAGTGTGATATCTTAACCAGCGCTGTGTTGAAGTGTGCAGTTTTTTGTGTGTGCAATATGTGTGCAACAGCATGCAGAACCTTTAATGTCAGATCAGAATAGCCAAAAAAATCACGTGATGCTAGAACGGCTTTCTCTGCTGCAGCGACGGCTATGCAGGAAGGCCTGTTGCTACTGGATCCAGCTTTGACAAAAAATAAGCAACAGGTCGCAGTTTGCCGCCGTGAGGTTGGCATAACACAGAAGTCATGTAACTGTCTTTTTGGTCGACAAACTGAGTGAAGGTTAAGTTAGGATTAGGCAGACCCAATGTGGGAGCTACAGTGAGAGCTGCCTTTGAATCCAGAAAGGCCTTTTCTCCTTCAGGAGTCCACATGATTTTGTCATATGTAGAGAGTTGTTTACCATGCACCATAGCAGACAAAGGAGTTTCACGCAGCGAGTAATTTGGGATCCACTGCCTGCAAAACGATGTCATGCCAAGAAAACTAATTTGTTTTAGTAATTGGCTGAGGAACATTTTGAATTGCAGCAGAAGTCTGTGTTCAATTCTTTGTTAAAAGCTGGCATAATGAGGTCAAAGACGGTGTCTTTCCTTCTGGTGTGATGATGTGACCCAGATATGTCACTTTTTGTTGTACAAACGGCAGTTTGGAAAGACTGACTTTATGGCCATTTTTTGCAAGATGTTTTAGCAGGTGCACTGTATCTATTTTGCATGCTTCTTCAGATGAACTACATATCAGCAAATCATCTACATACTGTAGTAATGCTGAGCCAGCAGGTAAATAAAGGCCTTGAAGGTTTCTACATAGAGTCTGATGAAAGTAACTCAGACTTTCAGAGGAACCCTGGGAACATCTGGTCCATAAAAATTAGTCGAATTTGGCGGTACCGGAGACAAGATGGTTTGAGGATTACTTACTTCTGGCGCTCGGGGGTGTATTGCTGCATTCACCGCCTGTAAATCTTGCACAAAGCACCATTCAGTTTGTTGACCTTGGTATCTTATCTTTTTAACTGGAAAAATGGGAGTGCGCACTTGAGAATTCTCACATGGAATCATTATGCCAGCTTTTAACAAAGAATTGAACACAGACTTTATACCATCGATGGCTTCCTGTTTTAAAGGGCACAGCTTTTTACAAGGCCTGTACTCTGATTTTGGATGTACTATCCGAGGCTCTGCATTTTTTTTTTTTACAAGGCCTACATCATATTTATGGCCCTTCTTGCTATGCTCTGTCCTAGGATCTGATGCTGTTGGTTGAAAGTCCTAGAGGAGTAGCAAGCTCTGCAACCAGCGGCTCAGGTCTTTCCAACTCCAGTCAACAAGATTTACCAGTGGGATGTGTGGAGTGTTTCCAGTAAAAAATTCTTTCTAGGTAGGGGAGAGTAGAACAGGCAACAGCAGCAGTCTTTGTCCAATAGACATGTGTCAAATGCATCACTTCCACTTCCTTATTTTCTTTCATACTTCAATATACCACAGCCTTTCATACCTCAACATACCACTGTCCTTCATATTTCAACTTACTGCTGTCCTTCATATGACTTTTCAGTCAGCTTGGAACACCTTGTTTCTTTTTTATCTCTTTTGGACAAAGACCTGTGTTGCTCTGCGCTCTTTTTCCTTCTTTTTTTTAAGTTAGCTAACTGCCGATTACTCAGACTAAACTCTACAGGAAATCCCAGCTCCCACCAGTTGCTTACGACTTGCATTGTACTTTTTCTAATTTCTTCACATAACAGAGACAAATAAGTTGGTAGACCGGAAAATGACCAGGCATTAGCTTCTCTCTTAGTACCCAGTAGTAATAAATTTCTCTAGTAGCCGTTCTCTCTTATCATCTTTCCTGGTGCAACTCATTCTTTCACTGTGCTGCATACAACAGTTAATCAATAACACAACGGTCTCTACCAAGACGACGTCTCATCAACTATTCAACCACATAGTGAGTTTAGCGTTTTCTCTTACCGTAACGTTACGGGTTTGCCTGTGTGTCTCTGCTGCTTCGCCGTTGGTCCGTACTTTTGTTTGCGAGGTTGGATCGGCGGCTGGGCTCCTTGGATGAAAGCTTCTCAACACGCAGGCAGGAATCGCTATTTAGTGCACACTGCTACTCTATGTCCTTCAGAGTCCAGACTGCGCGTTCATCCCACTCACTGACACCAAATCTGTCATGGCAAAAAATACTGGGAGGCAAATCTCACGTTATAGGATGGCAAGTTCAATAGGCAAAAGCAGCAGAGTCACACCAGAGCATACGATCTGCAGAACAGGTCAGTATCGGGTTGAGAACACAGAAAATGATCAACTTTTATAGCCGTTCAGCAGCATTAATTTGCACATCAGAGTCACTTACATGTAAATCATGCCAGCCTGGTGGCATACATAATATAATTAGTGTGTCCATGACTTTTTGTCTGCTTCCTAATGAAATACAAAGCAGTGTCAAAAGTCTTTGTTGAATTCACATAGGTCACACAGGGAGGTAGCAGACATACTGTCTGCTACGTTCACACTGGGAGTTGACAGACATGATGTCTGTCAAGGTGTAAATTTTCCTCACAAATCAATGTGATTATTTTAAATGAATAGCAGTCAAAGTGGTGAATAAGAGCTGTGCTACATGCTTCCAGCAGGTCACATCAGATAAGTCCATTATACCACATAAAATAAGGATTTATTAATCTGCTAAATGCAAATATTATCAGTTTTAGATGGCAGTGTTATTTTGTTGTTGTGATTATTTGCACACCTAAAATGTTTTCTACTGTTGAGAAATGTGTTTGTCTTCCAAACCTCATCCAGTCTCCTGAGCCCCGCATTTAGGTCCAACAGTTTGCATCTGTTTAACCTGCACAGTGATTTTCCTAGTTTTATTTATTTATTTAAGAAAATGTCCATGTTTTTCACTGCGCTGAGCTTTTGTGCAGAGCATATTGTTCGAGGGTGTGAATGATGTCTGCCATAATCTTTGTACAGTTGATGTGAATTTATGTAATTTTTCTTATTGTTCCTTACAGCTTTTAATATTTACTTCTTTTAGAATGTGTTCTGAAGATGTTTTCTTAGAAATGCTCTTGTCCTGTATATTTTACCATCCTTTGCTTTTATGTAAATTTTTAAATACTCACAATACTTTTGCTAAATGATATATGGAAACTTTTGGATCATTAATGTTATTGTTCTTTATGTGGCATAAAATTTGTTATATCACCACAAGAGTTTGCATGCTGAATTGATGGAAAGTTTATCCTGGATTGGGAACATGTAAGCACACAGCTGGGGGCCTGCATACACTTTATCCTGTTAACGCGGCTGCTGGCAAGACCAGGAATAGCAGGGAGGTATGGAACAAAGAACAAGTCAAGTCTTCAGATGTCTCCAAGACACGTGGAGATAGACGGGAAGGTTTTGAGTTTTAATTTGTTCTGCATAATCGCTCAGGACACAGGGGAGGGAAGGTAGTGAGGATGTGTTTGTATTGTCATTGTTGTCATTCCTGCTAACAGTGGTGTAGCAGCCCTCTGTTCATTTTCCTGTGCTCTCTACTCTCCATAAACAGGAAGCAGGTCCTCTTTCTTTCTCTGACTTTCTTCTTTCATTTATACCTTTCTGTCTGTCCTTTGGCCCCTTTTTTCTTCCTTTTCCTATCCTGCCTTCCTCCCCCATATAATGTACATATAATGTATCTTGAAAGTGACAGGCTCCAGGAGCATCTTCATATTATGGAAAGCAAAACGGTGCGCCATTCAGGATAAGAGTGACATAACGGTATGTCCATGGGAGGTTGGACCAGCTGCTTCTTACCTATTTTCTTCTTTTCTATTTCTGGCATTCATGTTTTTCCTCCCTAGGCTTTCCCTGGAAGGCTGTCAGAAATGGTGAGCTACAGTTGCACTTGTCTGTGATAGCAGTTGAACTGCAGATGCAGTTCATCTTTTGTTGCCTTTCTTCCTGGGGTACTACAGGCCCCATCAAGGCCTTTCTTTACCACACCGTGAGGTGGCTGTCAGAGCAGGAGGTCAAAGCTGGTGGTGGAGGTGCAGCTAGGACATGATTGGTAGAGCACTGTTCATTATTGCTAAAACCAAAGATGTCATCTTTGGACTCCCTCAGTTATGAAGTGTGCTAAAAAGTGTGTGACACAAAAACCCTGGCTAGGAACCAAACTCACACACACATGGTCACACATGGTCTTTTTGAAAAGGGATGTTTCTCCCTGCCTTAGTTTCAGCTCTCCACTGTGAATTTCTGTGGCAGTTTTTTAGAGAGGGCGGAACAGTTAGGTTTAACACTTGACCATGGCTGGTTAGTCACAGAGTTTTCACACTAAGCTTGGGGAATTGTGACTGATTTGGCTGTTAGTTTTAGCTCAGCCCACACTAGCCTTTAAATTGTCCAGAACAAAGGTCATTTCAGAGCTTCTCAACCTTTTTTGGCTCCAGTCCTGCTTTGAAATCTCAAGTTTTAGTGTGCACAGTGTTGAAGACATGCATACACTGATTTAAGCAATTTCTGCTTGCTTAAACAAGACCAGAGATTATATTGGTAGTCCACTCATAAGCTCAATGTCACTTTTGCATATATTAGTGTGGCTTAGTCACTGTCCTTTTTATTAACCGCAAACTGAACAACCCAGATGCAAAGAAGCCTATGTGGGGAAAGGAGACACTTAGCCTGTACTCATCAATAACAGGTAGTTCTGTATGGACAGAGATAGTGACAAAAGAAAGGGTGGGATGATGAGGACATGTTTGCATGTTCTCCATGTGTCTGTGAGAATTTATTCTGGATACCATAGCACCCTTCCTCAGTCCAAAGACATGCAGTTTGGGGTAAGACTAATTGGTGACTCAAATTCACCCATAGGTGTGAATGTGAGTGTTTTATATGTCTCTGTGTGTCAGCCCTGTGATATACTGACAGTCTAGGGCCAGGTTAGGCAACCATTTTGAAGTGCTGTGCCATTAACATGAAGATTGTCTGAATTGCATCCAGAAGGTGGAACGTAATGATAAATGTCAGTTTGAAAAATGCAGTCTGACTGTGGTAGAATTAAAATCCTGAACATTTTGGGGTGATTTAGCAATTCCGGCCAGACACGTTTTTTATGGCCCCAAAAAGATGGGAAAAGGAGTACGTCTGGTCAAATGTGCTTGGCATACCGTGGGTTTTCTCTCAGCGTGCCAATTGTGGTCTAGGGTGTACCCCACCTCTCGTCCAGTGTCAAGTGGGACTGGACATTAAACATGGATTGATGACATCTTGGCTATATTTGCGCAAAGATTTGGTCAGTAGTTCTATTCATTGTATTCATTCAGTGCATTCCTACAAAAAAGGGTGTGTATGGATTTAAGAAAAGCTACATTTACTAGTGCGAGTGGCAGTAAGACTAGCACTCAAAACACCTATTCTTTTAACCTGCAACAGAGTGGACACACCTTGATGTAATAGGTATATGAGGTGTGTGTGCTTCTCTGTGTTGAAAAGCCACTGGATTTGTGTGTGTCTGGAAATCACGTTAGTCTTTGAACAGCAGTAGCTATTACAGTAAGTATGAGGTCAGGGTTCACATTTCATAAGAAAACGATTAATGCCCAGGTGTAGGGAAAGTTGCAGTAGCTGCATATGCTGGAAATCTCCCAACTTTGCTGCTATCCAGGCAGGCGCCCAGCTAAACAAAATATTTTCTCTCTCTTTCATTAAAATCTAAATTTGACTTAGCATGACAATAATTAAGCACAGTATGGCAAAACCATGTAGTACAATATTTATCCCTCACTCTCTGTCTGTCTTCATCCTTGTGGTTTCCACATTGGTCTTTCTCCTCCTCAACATATGGCACTCATGCAAAGTCTGATGTTTGAGACAGGCAGAAAGGAAATAAGTAGAGGCTTGCTTTGCTGACAGAGATTGCTATTTGCACTGCAGTGTTGTGTGTGGTGCTGTAGATTTATTTTATGATTGTCAAGGGAATCTGATGAATATTTATAGAAGCTCTTGCTTGTCCTGCTACCAATTTGCAGAGGGATTACAATCCACTCAAACTTTGTGGAGGTGTGTGTAAGATAAAGGAAGAAAAAAGAGGCAAGGAAAGAGAGAGAATTTATGACAAAAGGTACAGAGGAGAAAGGAGATGAGGAATGATGACTCACCCAGGAAAGACGGATAGACAGACAGGTCTGCTGGCCAGGACCCCTAACACACTGAAGCATACCTGCACTGCAGTACTGCGTCCTCACACTCAGTAACACCAGGAGTGTGTGGGCTGGTAGGAAGAGATTTATGGTATGGCTCCTCTTGTAATGCAAACACTTAATACACATAGACACAGGCTGGCAATATAAACTCCCAGTGGACCAGAATGATGACTTGGCTTTAAAGTAGGCCAAGGACCAGATTGAAGGACACATGCGTGCACATACGCACACTCAAAATCACACACATTGAGTCATATTCACTCTCATCTTCATTCTCTGCGGATTTTTCAAAAATAGCAGATTAATCCAGTGAAATGAGCAGTTCTGAGAGTCAGTTTTCTATGTCTATTTCCCTCTACCCCTTCATTCCTGTCTTCACCCTCCTCTTTTTATCCCACTTCAAGGCTGGCAGAGTGTCTTTGGTTATGTTTGACCTTTGAGTGGGTGTGCAAGGAGGGAGGATGGTGGATTCATAATCTAGTACTAAGAAATACCGAGCCATGCTGAAAATTGAGTAAATGATTGACAATTTTTCATAGTCTGCTGTTGAATGATGAGGTGTTTTCACTAATACTAGGGAGTGTTGGTGGATCTGGAAACATGCTGGTGACATTGTGAGGTTGAGTATGTGAAAGAGATGAGTAGTGTTATTGTGCTGGTACAGCCAGGATGTGTGTTTGAGGCCTGGTGATTGACAGCTACTGCAGGCTTCCTATGGTCATGTTGCAGATTTGTGTCCTCTGCGTGTGGTCAAAACATTCCTGTTCTCTTGTCCATGTCATTTGGAAAGACGCAGGTTTTGGTCGACTGACTGTAAATGAAATGTTATAGGGAATAGCAAAAAGTTAGATGCAGAGACAGATTATTTTCTGCCTTAAGCTTTCAGTTTCAGAATCACACAAGTGTAACATTTCTGTGTAACTGTTTAGTCAGCATGCTGCATTATTTTTACATCAGAAGTGAAACGATTTCATTTTCTTGTCTCTTCAAGGAGCATGTTTGAGTGACAACCGAACGAGGACGTGGGATCTGACGCTCCGCCCCCCTTAGCTGGTGGAGCACCCTGCACATCTCACAGAGATCCCTGTAGCTGCTCAGACAGGTATGATAGACCTGTATGAAATAAAGTACCATGTTAGTTCAGGCACAACAATGAAACCATGGTTTCATAAGCTGTGAGATGTTTGTTTTTTTTTTTTGTTTGTTTCTTCTTTTCTTCTTTTCTTTCTTTCTATCATGATACTGTATATAAAACAGTCCCAGTTTGAGGATGACTTATTTTCTTGCTTTGCTGCCCTACTAGTTGAGAATTAAACTCCGTGTCAGCTGTTGATGAGATGTCATGCTTGCACCAGCTTGCAATGAGGATTTATAGGTTACCCAACAGTCGAAGCTGCTAGACCGTGCTAATCAGGAATGTTCTTTTAGTTTTTCTAACTTCTTACAGTGGTGACAGTTTGGTGGTTTTGAATGAAGAGAGAAAAAGTGTGCACCCCAGTGTAATATGGTCTTTGGATACTTTTTAGTCAGCCCAAAGGAGAAGATGACAAGTTAATTTCCTTTTGTACATGTGTGTTGAAACAGCTTTGAATAAAAGCTGATGTGGGTGGCATATTGATAAATAAACTCATTGTCCATCCATCTTCTATACCCGCTTTTCCTGGCTCACGGGGATCTGCTGGAGCCTATTCCAGCTCTCTCTCGGGTGGAAGGCAGGGGTACACCCTGGACAGGTCACCAGTCCATCACAGGGCCACATATAGACACACAAAGACAGACAACCTCACACACTCGCACTCACTCCTACGGGCAATTTAGAGTCACCAATCAACCTAACATGCATGTTTTTGGACTGTGGGAGGAAACCGGAGTACCCAGAGTAAACCTAAGCAAGCACAGGGAGAACATGCAAACTCCACACAGAAAGGCCGGGATGCAAACCCACGACCTTCTTGCTGTGAGGCAACAGTGCTAACCACTCATCCACCATGCTGCCCAATAAACTCATTGTTCTGTAGTAATTTGTAATAATACAATGATGCTGATTAATACCAGTACAACAATACTTAGCTACAAATCACTTTATCCTTTAACCCTTTAAATGCCAATTTCATAATGTAACAGATTTTGGGAAGGGAAGGGAAGTGATTGTGGACAGGATATTTTTTTACCCCCATCACCATCTTGGATATGTGAAAGATTAGTAAATTAGTAACAACACTAATTTTGATGTATTGTTAGTTTTTAAGCAAGGAGCATGGTGGCAGAGTTTATGTATTATGATTATTTTCCTTTTTTCATATGCAGTTTACCTGTGCGTGTCTGTTGTTTGCTTGTAGCCAGGCAGCTGCACACTGTCCAGCCATCAAGTAAACACCCCCTGTGACAGTAATGTGTATTGATTTTGGCTGAAAATGCCCAAGTGATTGGAGATTGGAGTGTTTAATTCCACTTTGCACCTGTGCCAAGCTTTGCATTGGTAATCGATTCCAGCTGGGACTTTTATGCTGCCATGTGCAGTTTCATTGTTTTACTCTGCCTTTTCTACACTGCATTTTGATTCTTTTTTTTTTTTCCTGTCTCCCGCTCTACCTTATAAAAAAAAAAAAAAAAAAATTATGAACATAGTCATAATGCAGAACATTAGTGATATACAGTATTAACCATTATTCTTGTATTTTATGTAAACACAACACTTTTGATAGACTTTAAAAGTTGTATAAATCATTTAAAAAAAGTAAGACCCTAAATGTAGTTTCAAAGTTAATTCTTGACCTTTGATAAAATACTTAAACCAAACAGTACAGTCAAGAGATGTCTGTAAACCTCATTTTCAGTTATGAGCACTAATATTTATGCCCTTCTCATAGGTACAGTCCAGAGCAACTGTCTTACACTAAACTCCACTGACAGCCTACATGGAATCTTACGTTTTACCTTTGCATTTATTTATATATTTATTTATATATATCAGTATAGTTACAGAAATATTTTTTAAAAAAGTATCACTTAAACATCAGTCCTCCCTCTGGACAGTAGTTGAGGAGGTTGTCCTAGTGTCAAAAATGGTTTAGCTGACTTTGCTAACATTTAACCCCTGAGGCTTTGGAGCAGCACACAGAAGCAAGTCACGCTTTTTTTTTTATTTTTTTTTTTTACTACATTTCCATTATTCTGTAGTTTTGAAAATTTTGAGATAAGACATAGCAAGGCGCATGAAATAGTCTACCTGTTGTGTGAAAGGGAACCTCTGTAATGTCTTGATTTCATACTCCTATTCAAATGTATTAACTTTTATGAGGTTAGTAGTCTTCGTTTTAGGCAAAGAGGCCAATTTTCACCATAAAACACTGCAGGAAATTTGAATATATGCATATTTTGTACATTTATCAGTACAGTCACAAATGCATCAAATTTACTGTGTATGTTCTGTCTCTGTGAGCTAGTTGTAGGTCTCTCTCCATCTCTCTTTCTGTCCCAGTCAGAAACTGCCAGGAGCAGCTGTGTACCTGCGCTATGGGCATTGACAGGTTTAGAACCACCTCATTCTGTTTCAGTTGCCTAATATTAGTCTGTGCCATGTTCTGCTCCAGTTGAGCGAGACATTGCAACTGTTAGCAAAATTACTACTCCCATCAGTGTTGTCTTGGAAACTGTTGAGCTTATCAAGTCCACATGACCCAAGGACAGCTTCCACACATCCATCTTCTCTGGCTTTCTAAATTGAAGATGCTTCTAACAGAAACATGCACTTTTAAACACAGTTGGTTATGGTAGAGAGAGTAGTTTGACTAAAAGGCATCTGGTTTGGTAAAGAATAAACTAGACCTGAGAGAGCAAAAACAAATAAGCGATGTTAGCAGTTTATTATATAAATGAGCATCATAAACTTTGTGTGGATTAGTAACACACAAATCCTCCGCTGTCATTGGCAATCAGTCACATAAATAGGATCTCCTCCCTTCCTCTTAATTTTCTTCTAGACATATAAACATTTTCTCAGAAGGGAGGCCCCTTGCTCGTTGTCATAAATTGTGACGCTCTACAGCCTCTTGTGGAGTTTTTCCAAGCGGTTGTGAGAAACACTAGTTGTGCAATCTCTAAAGGGGGATTAAGCCTGTGGAGAAGGGGAGAGGACAGTAAATGAAGAGAGACAGAGAAAGATGTGAAATAGGAAATTGTGTTCTTATAAGGAAGTAGTGATGGCAACCGCTCTTGAAAGTAGACAATATCACTAAGAGACAAGCAGAGAGTGGGGGGTAGGGTGGCTGAGAAAGAATGAATGAGATGCCCAGGATCCAGGATGGAGATATAAAAGACTGACTGAGGGAAAGTGTTAATGGATTAGTGAGAGAGGATAGAGATGGAGGGATGGAGAGTTGTGTGTCTGTTTAATGTCATAGGGATCCAAGCTGTTTTAAAAGAGACTTCAAAGACACCAGCGCCCCACATAAACTAAACTGACACACACTTAGACACATGCAACACAAAGAGAAACAGCCCAGGGCTTCCATGAGCACAGAGAAGACCTGAGGTGTCCTCTGCCATGCATGCATGATTACAGTGAGTGGAGAGGCATGGCTAAAAGACAGCCAAAGAAAGTGTGTGTGTGTGTGTGTGTGTGTGTGTGTGTGTGTGTGTGTGTGTGTGTGTGTGTGTGTGTGTGTGTGTGTGTGTGTGTGTGTGTGTGTGTGTGTGTGTGTGTGCTTCCATGCAGGCATGTATGCTTTCAGTCAGTGTACAGGTAAATAAATCTCTGCTGCTGGGAGCACTGCTGTCTACTTCTTTTCTATTTGCTATGATCAAATGGTATTTAGGGAAACCAACTGACATCCCTCTGACAGCAGTTTGACATAACTTTGTGAACAATAATATGTGTGTCGTATCTGTCTTCATCTGAGATTGCTGCTATATGTCTAGCATATTTACCTAGCTCTGCCTGTGCACCAAGTAAGATGAAAAGAGAGATATGTTTCTGCTATGTTATTGGGTTGTGTCGTGTTACTGTGTGAAGGTCAAGCGAGGCCGATACACTCCAGCAGCAGTCAGAGGAACAAAAAGGAGAGATAGGAGAGCGAGGTCTGAATATCAGGCTTCCCACTATCCCAGGAATCTCAAGAATTTTGAGAGGAGTGATTCAAAGAGTGAGGCAAGCAATTTGATGATTTCTGTAAGGATATCCAGGAGGATCTGTGAATTTTTCAAAAGGTTACCTTGCAGGGATATAATTGAATTTTTGGGGTTTTTTTTGTCAGATTTTTTATTTTTTTACGAACAACAAAATACATACATTATAATGTATATCAAAGAAGGTTTATGACAACATGCTATATGGTAACAAACCAGTTTGTTCTAGTACTCAGCTGTCACTCATGCATTTCTTCTTCACTTTATGCACTAGGAGTAGCACCTAGTTCACATTGACTGCACTCAAGACTGACACTACAGAACCTAGCAAGCCATTTTTATCTATTCTATCCATCTATCTATCCTTTTATCAGTTTATAAGCAAAAGAATTTGTTAAAGAATTGTTTGATAATGGAGAAAAGGCAGTTGCAAATTTAAAATTTATTTTAGAGCATTGTCATTTTCATTTTACCACCTCGTATTTCACTGTCTGAGATTGTCAGTACTTCTGGGGTTATGGAACAACAACAAAGCTAAATGTTGATAGTTTAAAAAGGCCAGCTAATCATGTGTTATTTTACTTTCTTTTTTTTTTAATGTGGATGCCAAGAGATTTGTAAACCAAGGGTCAAATTTTAAATATTACTCAATCTGCAAGTGGTTTGTGCAATAGTGGGGAGGGGATTTTTTCAAATGGTATCACATGATGCACTTGTCATTGTGTGTCTTATTTCCTTCGCTGGAAACTAGAGATCACAATACCGCATTCATCTACTAGTGGTTTCTCTGCACCAGTTTCTATGTCAACGTGAAAGATAAAATCATGCAAGTGTTCAAAACTCCAGTGAACTGCATGACAAGCTGGGCAAGAGCTATGAAATGTAACTCTCTAGCTGGGATCAGCTTTGTATTGCCAATATTTAAAAAAAAAAATCTAACTTTAGCATTGTTACTGGGTATCCATTACAGCCCTCACCTCACACAAATAGCATCTTTATGGTAGCTATTTTGTGATAGGGGTCAATTCAGTATTATGATGTTATGATTATGAGGATTATGTTACTTATTATATGTGTATTGCTCTGGATTTTACACTGCAGAGTACATGTATATTTGCAGGCACATATACACGCAGTACATGGCTTTAACCTTGTATAACTGGTTAATTTTCTTCATTGTCAGAACACACCTGTTCCACAGGCACAAAAGTCTGAGCAAAGACAAACTTTGTAGGAACAGCAGATCTTCAATCTTGTTTTCAGCTGTTCATGGCACTTTGTGCCAACAGAATCCTATCAGGTGGAATTTAGAAATGCTGCTCTGCAGTTCTCCGTGTTTTGTGGCTGCTCAGCAAAGCTAAAGTAAGCTAAGCTAAGCTAGCTATGCACAAACACCTTTTTGTTTCCTCCCAGGGGTATGAGAGAAATCACCACAGCCAAATTAATTTTCTCCCTTCTGCTTGTGGTGCTGCAACCTGAGGGATCATTGAAGCAGAGAATCAGCCAAAGAGAGGCGAGAGGGAGTTCGAGGAGAGAAGGAAAGGGGAGCAGGGGAATTTTAATGTGGCTGTGCGTGTCTCTCTCTCACCGCCTGCCAAAGAAAAGCAATTATTATCACAGCTCCTATCACTATGCTGTGTGTGTGTGTGCGTGTGTGCGTGCGTGCGTGTGTGCGTGCGTGCGTGTGCGTACGTCTGCACTTTAACACACAAGGATTTGGTATGTTAAGTGTACAAAGGGTAGATTGGTTTGTACACTGCAGGGTATTTGGAAAATGTGATACAGCAGATGTCTGTTTCCACCATGTAGTTTGACACTTGACAGCTAAAACACTGCTTAGATACCATGACATACCAAAACAGAAATGTCAGTGTTCTACAAACTAATCTAACGAATAAACCTTTACAATTGTCCTCATAGATTTACCATTTCTCCTCTAGTGGGAGGTAAGACAGAAATACAACAGTGCACAGTGCCCATTTTGAGTGGTGCTGATAAACAACAGTCAGATAAGGAACCAAGAGTCAGAGAGGCAGGCAGACAGGTGAAGGGCAGATGGAGGTGTTGAGAAGATACTGCATAACTGTGTAGAGGGAGTGAGAGGAACAAAACAAAGAAGAAATAGTGAACTCTGCAGAGTTTTGGAAAATCTTCTGTGTGCAACTTTTGTAGTCTTGATGAGCTGTTTCTTTCCTTTCATTTTAGGATGCGGAGGTTTGCGTATTGTAAGGTGGTGTTAGCCACGTCTCTGGTGTGGGTCATGCTAGACATGTTCATTCTGCTCTACTTCAGTGAGTGCAACAAGTGTGATAACAAGAAGGAGAGAGGACTGCCCGGAAGAGACGGTGGGTGAATACTAACACACATGTGATCACAGTCACACACTTGCATCCTCTCATCCAGTGTATGTGTGTCTGCTGCAGATGCCCTGGCCAGGCCGCGGGACGGGCCTGGTGAAGGAGGGAAGCCTGTGGTCATCCCTAAAGAGAACCAGGAGAAGATGAAGGAAATGTTTAAGATCAACCAGTTCAACCTCATGGCCTCTGAGATGATTGCTCTCAATCGTTCACTGCCTGATGTCCGCCTGGAAGGGTAAGCAACCTCCCTATAGCAGATCATCTGTCCTGACACTTGCTTTTACTCCGCTCTTAAGTTTGTTTTTTTTAAGTTTTCTTAAAATGGCTGTCAGTGACATCCTGTGTTATGATAATACACACTGGTGATCTATTGTAAACTAAAAGGCAGACATCTGGGCTCAAACCTACATGCTTTTGCCTGAGCCACTGTCGTGCTGTGAAGATTATTTATGAATAAAGATATGGAGGGAGATAATTGTATGGGTACATATGACAGGATAGAGATATTAATCTTAGGTTGGTAAATAGATACACAGAGAAATTACCATGCTACAGCAACCATTTCACAGGAGCACAGAAACAAAATGATTTGAACTATAATAACTGTTATTTTTAATGAATCTGAAAATGTTTTGTCAAGCTACATATTGTATGTATATATACATATATATACAGAAATGAAATTAAGAAGTATTCAGACATAATTAAAAGATGAAAGTCTGAAAATCTGTAAAGCTACAATTTATGTATCATACACATACAGGTATGCTTTGAGTATGAGTATGAAACTGTGATTCTCTGTTTGTAAACTAGACAGGGTTTGTTGACCTGAAGGCCACTTCAACTGAAAAGCTGTTGATGTGTCCCAGTTCCCTAGTGAATACAGTATGTACTAAATGCTATTCTGCAGTTAGTATATACAGTATCTCACAGAAGTGGGTACACCCCTCACATTTTTGTAAATAGTTTATCATATCTTTTCATGTGACAACACTGAAGAAATGACACTTTGCTACAATGTAAAGTAGTGAGTGTACAGCTTATATAACAGTATAAATTTGCTGTCCCCTCAAAATAACTCAACACACAGCCAAAAGTGGGTACTAAGTGAAAATATTCAAATTGGGCCCAATTAGCCATTTTCCCTCCCCGGTGTCATGTGACTCGTTAGTGTTACAAGGTCTCAGGTGTGAATGGGGAGCAGGTGTGTTAAATATGGTGTTATTACTCTCTCTCAGTCTCTCATTACTGGTCACTGGAAGTTCAACATGGTACCTCATGGCAACGAACTCTCAGAGGATCTGAGAAAACGAATTGTTGCTCTACATAAAGATTGCCTAGGCTATAAGAAGATTGCCAAGACCCAGAAACTGAGCTGCAGCACGGTGGCCATGACCATACAGCGGTTTAACAGGGCAGGTTCCACTCAGAACAGGCCTCGCCATGGTCGACCAAAGAAATTGAGTGCACGTGCTCAGCGTCATATCCAGAGGGGAAATAGACGTATGAGTGCTGCCAGCATTGCTGCAGAGGTTCAAGGGGTGGGGGGTCAGCCTGTCAGTGCTCAGACCATACGCCGCACTCTGCATCAAATTGGTCTGCATGGCTGTCGTCCCAGAAGGAAGCCTCTTCTAAAGATGATGCACAAGGAAGCCCACAAACAGTTTGTTGAAGACAAGCAGACTAAGGACATGGATTACTGGAACCGTGTCCTGTGGTCTGATGAGACCAAGATAAACTTATTTGGTTCAGATGGTGTCAAGCGTGTCTGGTGGCAACCAGGTGAGGAGTACAAAGAAAAGTGTGTCTTGCCTACAGTCAAGCATGGTGGTGGGAGTGTCATGGTCTGGGGCTGCATGAGTGCTGCCAGCACTGGGGAGCTACAGTTCTTTGAGGGAACCATGAATGCCAACATGTACTGTGACATACTGAAGCAGAGCATGATCCCCTCCCTTCGGAGACTGGGCCACAGGGCAGTATTCCAGCATGATAACGACCCCAAACACACCTCCAAGATGACCACTGCCTTGCTAAAGAAGCTGAGGGTAAAGGTGATGGACTGGCCAAGCATGTCTCCAGACCTAAACCCTATTGAGCATCCGTGGAGCATCCTCAAACGGAAGGCGGAGGAGCATAAGGTCTCTAACATCCACCAGTTCTGAGATGTCATCGTGGAGGAGTGGAAGAGGATTCCAGTGGCAACCTGTGAAGCTCTGGTGAACTCCATGCCCAAGAGTTATGGCAGTGCTGGAAAATAATGGTGGTCACGCAAAATATTGATGCTGTGGGCCCAATTTGGACATTTTCACATAGGGATGTACTCACTTTTGTTGCCAGCGGTTTAGACATTAATGGCTGTGTGTTGAGTTATTTTGAGGGGACAGCAAATTTATACTGTTATATAAGCTGTACACTCACTACTTTACATTGTAGCAAAGTGTCATTTCTTCAGTGTTGTCACATGAAAAGATATAATAAATTATTTACAAAAAGTATCTCACTTCTCTATCTACAGTATCTCACTTCTGTGAGATACTGTAGATACAGTAGATATGTGTTTTTAGTAGGGCTGTCAATCGATTAAAATATTAAATCATGATTGATTGCATGATTGCCATGAGTTAACTCGTGATTAATCACAAGTTAAACGCACATTTTTATCTGTTCTGAATGTACCTTAGATTAATAATTTTCTAATCAATTTAGCTCTAATCAATGTGGGAGACAAACATGGATGCTTTATGCAAAAGGAAACTTGGTGAAACTACCCTAAACATACAGCATAAAGAACATAAACATTTTTCAAAGATGGTAGGTATGTTTTTCAAAGAACTTGTTCATGTCTGTTAAACACATGGAAAAAAGATCATGGAAAAAACACAAGTTTCCATTATTTCTCTTTCTTTGCACTGAGCCAGACAAGCCTGTTTACATTTTGAGATGACAGGGCAGCTCGCTTTTTGAACATGTCCTGACACTTAAAACAATCTTTCACAAGGTATGGATGTGGCAGGTGTTGCTAAGTATCTGCAGACATCGTTTTGTAAATTAATTTACCGCTCAGACAACCTTTTTATTTCTCCATTTCTGTTTGCTGCTGCACTCTTTGTCTATAGCTGCATTTTTTTATTTCTCCTACTACGGGCTAGGCCATGGGTCAAACAGAAAATGCAAGCTATGTTAATCGCACCTTAATAAAATTAGTGCCGTTAAAATGAATTTTGACAGCCCTAGTTTTTAGAATAACTTCAACCATAGTAATACATATGTGCATCTGAGGTTTTCCTAGTCAACATTGAAAATGTATTGTGCTTTTTTAGTACTTTTTAAAATTCTATTAAAAATGAGTAACACAGAGATCCCATGAAAAGTGCCGCTATACAAGATGTCTCATTATCCTCCTATTTCTACCTGTTTGCCAGTGTGCACAACATGGTCAATTTTTAGTCGAAAGGCCAATTCTCATAGGAAATGTTTAGATGAATTTTTGACTTTAGATTAGATTAGATTAGATTCAACTTTGTCATTTAGCAGAGTACAGGTACAGAGCCAATGAAATGCAGTGGACATCCAACCAGAAATGCAAAGAAGCATTAAGTACCAAGTGCAGGTAGAGTATGGTTGTGTAGACAATAGAGATGAATAATGTACAGTGTATAGATGAATAAATACAGGTTTTCCATATAACTAATATATGCATGTAATATATATGTACAATATATTGCCCGGGTATATGGGCAGGCTATGGAATATAAAAAAAATAAATATATCTATATATGTATATAAATATAATGTATAGCATGGGGTGTTAGCAGTGCAAGTCCTGGGTGAAACAGTGTAGGAGTAGTGTAAACTGATAAACAGTGCAATACAGTCAATGTAAACAGGTACCAGTGCAAATAGTAAAAAGTAAACAGGTAACTAGAAATAGCTTAAAGTGCAAATGCTAGACAGGAGGTGAAGTTTTGTTCAGTAGTGCTACAGCCTCTGGAAAGAAGCTGTACCTGAGCCTGCTGGTGCGGGAGCGCAGGCTCCTGTATCGCCTGCCAGATGGGAGTAGGCTGAAAAGACTATGATTTGGGTGGGTGGCGTCCTTGACAATGGATTTGGCTTTGTTTGTACAGCGTTTATGATATGTGTCGTGGATGGAGGGGAGTTGGGAGCCAATAATCCTTTGAGCAGATTTCACTACTCTTTGCAGTGCCTTGCGATCAGCAGCGTTGCAGTTGCCGTACCAAACAGAGATGCAGTTAGTGAGTATGCTCTCAGTGGTACAATGGTAGAAGTCTGTTAGAATCCTAGAGCATAGGTGAGCTTTCTTCAGGGTACGTAGGAAGTGAAGGCGCTGATGCGCCTTCTTCACCAGACTGGAGGAGTTGAGGGACCAAGAAAGATTTTCAGACATGTGTACTCCAAGGAACTTAAAGCTAGACACACGGAGCACTGTGGAGATGGCATCCTCTGTTGATCTGTTGCGTCGGTAGGCAAATTGATATGGGTCCAGTGTAGCAGGCAGACATGACTTCAGTTTGGAGAGGACCAGCCTCTCAAAACACTTTCCAATTATTGGGTGTCAGTGCAACTGGGCGGAAGTCATTCAGTTCTTTGGCTGTAGACTTTTTAGGCACCGGAACAATAGTGGCAGATTTGAAACTGTGGGGGTCTGTTAAGTGGGCCAGAGACATGTTAAAGATGTTGGTGAAGACACCAGCCAACTGCTCCGAGCAGGCTCACAACACACGCCATCCATCAGGTCCAGCAGCTTTCCGAGCATTCACCTTGCCCAGAATGTCGCTGACCTCTGAGGTGGAAAATTGGAGTATGTCCTCATCTGGTGAAACAGCTGGCTTGAAGGCTGTCTCCTTGTTTTCCCGGTCAAATCGAGCATAAAAGTGGTTCAGCTCGTCTGGGAGGGAAGTAGAGGAGGGTAGGGGAGAGTTGCAGGGGGAATTGTTGGTGATTGTATGTAGGCCTTGCCACATACGCCGGGGGTCAGAGGAGTTGAAGTGCTCTTCAATCCTTTCCTTGTAGGAGTGTTTGGCCCTGGATATTCCTTTCCTCAGGTTGGATCTGGCTGAGCTGTACGCCTCCTGGTCTCCCGACCTGAAGGCTGCATCCCTAGCCTTGAGGAGAAGGTGAACTTCTTTGTTCATCCAGGGTTTCTGATTAGGGAATAGTTTCACTGTTTTATGTGTAGTCACTTCCTCTACACACTTGTTGATAATAATCCAGGACAAAGTTGGTGTATGTGTGAATGTTTGTTTGGGAGTCCATGGTGGCGTCAGAAGCAAACACATTCCAGTCAGTGTGCTGGAACAGTTGTTATAGAGTGGAGTCTGCATCTTCCATCCAGACCTTAACGGCTTTTGTTGTTGGTTTCACACGTTTAGTGACTGGAGTGTACTTAGGCAGGAGAAACAAAGAGAGGTGATCGGACTGACCAAGGTGGAGGAGGGGTATGACTTTGTAGGCACCAGGCACATTAGTATAAACATGGTCCAAGGTTTTATTGTCTTTAGTGAAGCATGAGATGTTTTGGTGAAATTTAGGTTGAACAGTTTTTAGGTTGCAATGGTTAAAGTCCCCAGTGACAATAAAAGCCCCATCTGGGTGTTGAGTCTGAAGCTTGTTAATGGCAATGGAAAGTTTTTTCATTGCTGCTTTGCTATTTGCATCAGGTGGTACATACACAGCGATAGCAACAATGCAGCTGAACTCACGTGGAAGGTAGAAGCGCCTGCATTTGATGGCTAAATATTCCAGTTCAGCAGAGCAGTGGGTACTAACAGTGACGCAGTCCATGCACCAAGTTTTGTTTACATAAATGCATAAACCGCCTCCCCTGCTCTTACCCAAAGCCTCTGGCGTCCTGTCCGCCCTGAAGACAGAACGGCCTTCTAGTTCAACCACGGAGGTTGGGATGTCTTTGTTAAGCCAGGTTTCAGTGAAAAACATGATGTTACAGTCCATAAGTCTTTTCTGTGTGAGGGTCTAGATCTTAAGTTCGTCCAGCTTGTTCAACAAAGAATGCACGTTGGCAAGAAATATGCTGGGGTGTGCAGTTCGGTGCGGGTTGAGCCTTAACCTAGCTTGCACTCCACCACGCTTACCCTGACGCTGTTTGCGGTCACGTCGCCGGCGGCGAGCATACCCGGTCGGGATGAGTTGTTCATCAGGTCACGGCTGTCTGATCAACTCCGGGGCTAGATGGTCGAAGTTGAATGGGTCATCCAAAACAAAGTTCTTGCAGCTTTTATGAATATCCAATAGTGTATATCTGCCGTAGGTACAGTTCGCTCGAATGTTTCGAGTGAGAACATGTAGAATAGCCAGGTAAATGAACGCTAGATTGCAAAAGCTGGAGAGACGTCGAGCCTCGCGTTGTGCACGCGCCGCCATTTTGAGTTATTTACACACCTGTCTCATGAAACAGATCAAAATCAATCAAATCAATACATAAAAGCATTGTTGATTTCATTCTGCAGAGCCTGCTGTGTGCAGAGCCTGTGTAAAAACACAATTTATATGTGTCTGGTCTCTGCCCTTTAAGGAGCTGCTGACAAACAGACTGCTGTTCTGATAACAGAGATGCTTAATACAGACTACAGTCAGAATGGACTGAATGGATCCAGCACCTCAGTAGAACTTATGGATTGTTTACATCTCACTTGCACTTTGGATTTCCAATAATGATACCAGTTAAAATTATTAATTGTTTAACTGTGATTTCACTTTAACACAAGAGAAGACACAACATGCATTAAGATGCTTAATAACTTGCTGTCATTTACCAGGTTTTGGCTGCATGTGGCTCTTTTGATGTAAGATGACAGTTGCCAAAACTGTCCAATCTCAGTTACTTGTCAGTGTGTAACTTAATTTGTATAGCTCATTGGCTCATAACAAAACTATGTGATTATGAAGTATTCCGAAAGTAAAGCGCAACAATGCAAACAATAATTTTTTTTTACCAATAGTGAAAATATCATTAGAATGTGCGTTGACTCTATTTGGTCATGTTTACATTGTGGACACACTGCAGACTCAAAAACCTGCATTGAAAGAGTATGCAGTATGGAACTGGGACACAGCTAGTTAGTACATTTCTGTCTGGTGACCTCATGCTGCACTATTGGTCCAACCAATAATGTAATGACAGATTTTCAGCAATCCCACTTTTCTGCCTTTCCCATCAAATTCCACTGTCTTTCTCCCATTGGTTCACTCTAAAGATTGATCCCTCACTGTTGTGTTTCAGCAGGAAATACATCACATTAAGGAAGTAATGATGTCATTTAAGGAGATCTTGAGGATAACAATCCATTGACCTCTGGTGCACCACACCTTAAACGCAAAGTTTGGCAGATTTACTAAGATGTTAGGAAAACAAGGATAATGATTACAATGTGTTGTGCTGCCCCTTCTTTATAATACTTTAGTGACACATAAACTATACTAGTTATGTGTCCCTCTTCTCTATAATCAGGAGTTTAGTGTTATTTAAGTGTGTTAGTGCCATTGGCTGCAGGTTGACCAGTCTTTAGACAGGGAGAAACAGACAGAACAGCAGACAGGCATGTATCCAGCCAGTAGATTGGAAGATATGTCAAGATTAGTTCAAGCAGGTGGAAACCATCTTGAGGTGTCATTCCCCTTTGCCCCCCTTTGCTTCACCAAAAATAGGAGCATACATACATCTGTGATTAAGTTTTTCAGAGAGGTAGATGGACAAACTGACAGATGCGAGACTGACAGACAGGGGCACATGCAGCACTAGAGAGACAGGAAAGAAAGAGGACATTGATCCGCGAAATGGGTTTTAGTCTTTGAGCGGGAGTTGATTACTAGGTGTGTTTTCACTCAGCCTTCTCTCTGTCTATCTTCTTTTCCAATTAGGAGATAAGACAGAGTCAATATCGAGTAAGGGCGCGTGCATGTGTGTGTGGATCAGCAGCTTTAGGAAAACTCTTGTAAATGAACTCATCATAACCAAGCAGGTCATCATTAGCTGAAAATGTGAAATGGAAACTCACTGATGATTTATTTTCATTCAGTGTCAACTATAGTTGCTGAGTGTAAAAAAAAAAAAAAAAAGAAAAGAAAATGACAAGCATTCAAGCCAGTGTGTTAACGCCTGTGTTGTTGTATGTGTGACTTTACACTTTCCATCACCACACCTTACAGAAAACTCTCCTCTGTTCTCCTCTTTTTAGATGCTGACTGGAAATTTTTTTTTATGTGAATATATGTATATATATTGTGCATGTGCGTACGTGTGTGTGTGTGTGTGTGTGTGTGTTAAGTCACACCAAACAGTACCACTGTGCCCACCCATCCTAACTATTCCACAAATTCTAGCCTGTAACTTATTACCCTGCTTTTCTCTTGCCAAATGTTGTTCCAACTCCGTACTGTTTGAATACATTGGACTCGCAACTAGTTCGCACTTTTTAAAATCCACTCTACTACTACTGACGTATATGTGTATACGCCAACTTGTGTTTGTTTGGTAGAAACACAGATGTCTTGTTTTCTGTCAGCTACAGAGCAAAGATGACTGAAGAAAGTCTGGGTCGTTTCCTTTTTGAAACAGAGACTAAATAATGAAGTGATGGGTGTAGAAGTTGAAAGACTCGATGGGTGTCTCTGTGTTTATAGTGAATCATCTTATGTACTTGTTAGTCTGCCTTCTGTGCAGAGGGTAGGAGCCTCAAATTCACTGTGTGTTATTTAACCCTCTGGGGTCTGAGGGGGTTATTGGGGCCTGGACAAATTTTGACATGTTCTGACATTTGTGCTTTTTTCAGTGTCTTTTAAACATATTAATGCCTAAAGTCTAATAACACTGTAATCAGCACAAAATTGGCTACAATAATATGTGAGCAGCAAGTTTATACATTATTGTGTTTTTGAGAAAAAAGTGTTTATGCATGGTTAGTGAAAAACTACAATTTTTTACTCACTGAAATAAGACCATAAAACACAAACAGGACATTGGTTCACAAGACTTTGGAGACCAGCATGTTGTAGGCTAAAGTGTTTACTTCAGAGTGCTGTGAATGTCATCTTGTTCACACATTCACAGTAAACAATACACTGATTTAAATTTTCTAAGACACTTTTTGTCCAGAAAGGCCATATGCAAGAGGGTGTGTCTGAGGATGAATAGTCATGTGATTTACCTGAGAACACAAAAGACGCACTGAACATCCAGACAAAGCCGCGCATAATGAGCCTTTCAGTCAATGTAGATGGGACGGATTAGTGCTGTACAATACAACACAATGAGGAGCCAAACGATCCCCATTTGAGTTAAAATCAGTGTTTTTACTCTGAGGACAAGCTAAACTATTTGTCTCTGTGAGGAATGTAAGGAGCGCCGCTTCACGTGCGTAACGCGCCATCATCCAAACGGGCCGAAAAAGTGAGTAAATTCTATGATGAAGTTTGATATTTTGTCATTTCTCGGGGGTGTGCACATATTTACCTGGTTCACCTGAGATTATTTACATGTGAACAGTGGACAGTGTACAAGGCGGGGTCGCATTACCTGTAATGAGGTGAGACAGGAAAAAACGGACTTCTCCTTACGTTCATACGGATTAAATAAAAAGTGATGATTTGTTTTTGACTTGAATTGTTTCACTCAAAAGAAAACATTTCAAGCTTTCTAGCCATATAATTCTTATTTTTATGAGGCAAGTATTCGCTGAGATTCTGGTTGTTTTATTTACGCGTCTGTGAAGAGAAATGGCAGAGACAGAAAAGTCCGAGAGCGCACCCTGTCGGCTTTCTTTATTTAAAAAAAGCACAACGTTTGGTTGTTATTATGATGGTATACCACTAAAACTAGACCCTTTACAGATTTGAATGATATACTTCTTTTATCTGTACGATCAGAATTGACGGAGTAATTTAAGTTTGTTTCGGCCTTATCAGAAAAAGATGCGTCAAAACGAGCCGGCGCGTGCGTCGACCCCAGAGGGTTAACATGCTCCACAAGCAGCTGCAAGATGGAGTATATTCTTTACCTCCTCTCCTCTGTTGCTGTTACATTCCGTGTCAGAATTAGCAGCGGAGAGGAGAGGGAAGGAGTTCACATGTTAACCTATTTGGCTATTGTGATGCTGGTTTCTGTTCTATTTCATCCTTTCTGACCGCCAGTGGGCGGCGCTGTAAGCACTGAATGTTCCCTTCGCGCATGCGCAGTTCGAGTATTTATACCAACAGTCACGTGTGATCCTGGATGACCCCCGGAGGTGATATATTCCGACGTCATCCAAGGCTCTTTTCCTCTTTTCTTCTCGCGCGCGGTTCGCATGGTGGCCGATTGCTTCGCAAGCGGCACATTCCTTACCAGTTGCTGGGAGCCCCGTGACCCGAGTGGTCGGAGAAGCGGATTCGCCCTCCAGGGGCTGCGACTGTGGATTCGGGATCTTCCCGTTGTTACATTACCCGGGAGGTAATAATTGTACGCTTTTTCGCTGTGGGTGCACCGCAGCAGCAAAAGTTGTTTTCTGTTGGAGTGCCGAATTTGTTGGGGACGGTGGCGATCGCGCTCCCCTCTCCCATTGTTTCTTTTTCTCTCAGCATCGGACGCATTGTGTGTCCACCTCGGTGAAAATGCCGTGGTTGTTTTTCGTTAGTGCTATTGCAGTGCTGGTGGTGACGGTAGCGTCTCCGCTCCCCTCTCCCGCTGGTTGTCGGCTGCATGATTTGATTGCTCCGCCACCATAGCGGTGTTTCGCTTGCCAATATCACAGACATTTACTTGTGTTTTCCGCTGCGGCTAAACCGCCTCAGTTGTTTTTCTTTGACGGCGCTACGCCTGTAGCCTCTGGTGGTGACAGCAGCGTACGCGTTTCCCTCTCCCATTTTTTCCTTTTGCTGCATCGTGTCTCCACTGCGGTCGGGACGATGTAGCTGGCTTCCTAATTATATAAAAATATAACAAAACAGAGAAAAACGAGACAAGAGGAGGGACGGACAGACAGTACCTCCGACCTCTACTGGTGACGGCAGCACTCACGCTCCCCTCTCCCACTTTTTCCTTTTGCTGCATCGTGTATAAATACTCGAACTGCGCATGCGCGAAGGGAACATTCAGTGCTTACAGCACCACCCTCTGGCGGTCATTCAGGATTCATAGAACCGTAGTTACATGCGTAACTTTCGTTTTGTCATCAACAGATAACAGAGCTCCTTTTGAAAAAACGCATGGAACGTGATGATTCTTTGTCATTGTTGACCTACAGTGTGCCTTTGTCTGCTGAGACTCTTAACAGAACTGAAACAGTCCATGTTCTGTGCCATGTGTTGTGCAAATCAGTCCATCTGCAATATCTGTGTTATTCCCAGGGAGTGGAGCATACTTACCAAGCCATTTTGATATTAAATTGTTCATTTTGAATGGTGAGATTATAATACACTTGTATGCCTTAAGAAAAGGTGAATATGATGTTCCAATTTGCCTTTTTTTGTAACATCAGTGGTTATTTACTGATTTATACATTATTGTTATTATTGTATATGAATTTGTTCTGATCTCAGCAGCATCTACTGTAGTCTGCAGAACACGGAAATAGAACTGTCTAAAATGGCATCAGTCATTCTTCTGTAGAAACCAGCCAATTGCGAGGTTGTAACCCCAAAACTGATTTTGTTGGCCAAACCAATAAAAGTGTTTCCAAACTGCAAGCTAGGGTTGGGCGATCTAGATAGTGTTCTGTTACAGTATATGATATGTCCCCAGAGCAACAACTATCATAAAATACAGCAGTACATTTTGGGATTTCTGAAAATTCATGTGAAATAAAATTAAGTATTGCAAAGGTTTAATATGCCGGACTGCTTTCATATTAAAATAAAACCTAATTATTGGCTGCATGGAAGGTAGAAAATCAACCTTTAAACAATAAGTATGCTCTCTGTCGTGCCGAGGTCTCATTTGAACTACACTGCAAACGCACTGGTATGGTTATATGTTATAGTGATATGTTCCAGTCTTCACACACTTAATATTAATCTTCTCGTTTATCCTCTCCTCTGTTCGACACTTACAGTGGGTACGGAAAGTATTCAGACCCTTTTAAATGTTTCACTCTTTGTGTCGTTGCAGCCATTTGCCAAAATCAAAAAAGTTCATTTTATTTCTCATTAATGTACACTCAGCACCCCATCTTGACAGAAAAAAACAGAAATGTAGAAATTTTTGCAAATTTATTAAAAAAGAAAAACTGAAATATCACATGGTCATAAGTATTCAGACCCTGTGCTCCGTATTGAGTAGAAGCACCCTTTTGAGCTAGTACAGCCATGAGTCTTCTTGGGAATGATGCAATACGTTTTTCACACCTGGATTTGGGGATCCTCTGCCATTCTTCCTTGCAGATCCTCTCCAGTTCTGTCAGGTTGGATGGTGAACATTGGTGGACAGCCATTTTCAGGTCTCTCCAGAGATGCTCAATTGGGTTTAGGTCAGGGCTCTGGCTGGGCCAGTCAAGAACGGTCACAGAGTTGTTCCGAAGCCACTCCTTTGTTATTTTAACTGTGTGCTTAGGGTCATTGTCCAGTTGAAAGGTGAACCTTCGGCCCAGTCTGAGGTCCTGAGCACTCTGGAAGAGGTTTTCTTCCAGGATATCTCTGTATTCATCTTTCCTTCAATTGCAACCAGTCGTCCTGTCCCTGCAGCTGAAAAACACCCCCACAACATGATGCTCCCACCACCATGTTTCACTGTAGGGATTGTATTGGGCAGGTGATGAGCAGTGCCTGGTTTTCTCCACACATACCGCTTAGAATTAACGCCAAAAAGTTCAATCTTGGTCTCATCAGACCAGAGAATCTTATTTCTCATAGTCTGGGAGTCCTTCATGTGTTTTTTGGCAAACTCTATGCGGGCTTTCATGTGTCTTGTACTGAGGAGAGGTTTCCGTCGGGCCACTCTGCCATAAAGCCCCGAGTGGTGGAGGGCTGCAGTGATAGTTGACTTTGTGGAACTTTCTCCCATCTCCCTACTGCATCTCTGGAGCCTCAGCCACAGTGATCCTTGGGTCCTTCTTTACCTCTCTCACCAAGGCTCTTCTCCCACGATTATTCAGTTTGGCTGGACGGCCAGGTTAATGAAGACTTCTGGTCATCCCAAACTTTTTCCATTTGAGGATTATGGAGGCCACTGTGCTCTTAGGAACCTTGAGTGCTGCAGAAATTCTTTTGTAACCTTGGCCAGATCTGTGCCTTGCCACAATTCTGTCTCTGAGCTCCTTGGGCAGTTCCTTCGCCCTCATGATTCTCATTTGCTCTGAAATGCACTGTGAGCTGTAAGGTCTTATATAGACAGGTGTGTGCCTTTCCTAATCAAGTCCAATCAGTTTAATTAAACACAGCTGGACTCCAATGAAGGAGCAGAACCATCTCATGGAGGATCAGAAGAAATGGACAGCATGTGAGTTAAATATTTGAGTGTCACTGCAAAGGGTCTGAATACTTATGACCATGTGATATTTCAGTTTTTCTTTTGTAATAAATTTGCAAAAATTTCTACATTTCTGTTTTTTTCTGTCAAGATGGGGTGCTGAGTGTACATTAATGAGAAATAAAATGAACTTTTTTGATTTTGGCAAATGGCAGCAATGACACAAAGGGTGAAAAATTTAAAGGGGTCTGAATACTTTCCGTACCCACTGTATATCCTTCTGTCTCTCAGTAAATATGTTTGCTTTACACTACTGCAATAATGACGCACACTCCAATTAGCATCACTAATCAGCTGTCACTTTGCGGACCCACTATTTCTGTCAATGCCTCTGTCTAAATGTGGGGATGTACGCTCGATTGCCCTCTCACTGCTCACCCTCAGTATTCTTTGAAGTCATTAAAACTGATTTTCACAAGGCCATAAATGATGATCTGATTAATCTGGTGTTTTTGTGACCGACTGCTGCTTAGTTGATAGTTAACTATTTCCCTCTGGTCCAGCTCTCCCTTTTGTAGACTCACTTCAGCTGCAGCTCTGTCTGTATCAGTCTCTTACAATCAGACAGAGACTGGACTGTGATGTCTCTGCTAGAATGTTTTTCTCTTCCTCTCTTACTCTGTCAGCTTAGCTTTGTCTGTTCAAAGTCTGTTAATCTCTAACGCCTATGTTGTTTTTTGGTGCAATTTGCACGCTTGTTTATTTTGAAGTTTTGTTCTTTTGACACTGTTGTCGTTTCAGCATCAGAATAGCCACATGTATAATCATATAAGTAATTTCACATCATTTGACACTGAAAGCTGGTTTGCACTATTAATATTTATTTTTGGTTGTGTGTTATTCATTTCATAGGTGCAAAAACAAGTTATACCCTGATAATCTTCTTCGTACCAGCGTGGTGATTGTATTTCACAATGAGGCATGGAGCACATTACTGCGAACTGTCCACTCTGTCATTGACCGCTCTCCACACACGCTGCTGGAGGAGATTGTCCTGGTGGATGATGCTAGCGAGAGAGGTATATAGACACATATATTCTAACACACACACTACATATAATATCACCACTCCCTCTAGTTTGAGGCTTAGCCTTCTTTTTTTTTTTTTTTTTTTTAAAGAGCTACTGTATGATTTGGTGCATGTGAAGCTGCGTTTGTGCATGTGTGTTTGCTCTGGTCTCATCACCCAGTCAGCATCTCTTGTGTGTGTGTGTGTGTGTGTGTGTGTGTGTGTGTGTGTGTGTGTGTGTGTGTGTGTGTGTGTGTGTGTGTGTGTGTGTGTGTGTGTGTGTGTCACTCCACCCTGTGCAATGCTGTTAATCCCTGTTTGTGGGAGATTAGGTCTTTAATTCGCCAGCCGCAAGGATTACACTCAGTTATTACCCTCAATCCCCCCCAGCTGCCGCCACACAACACTGTTTCACCCTCCTAGTCCTCAGTTTGGACGGTGCAAGTTAGAGTGTTTGTGCATGTGTGTGAGGGCAGAGAGGGAAACTCTTTGCAGGTGAAAGGGATGTCTATCATGTCTGTCTAGGGATGTCTCCACACAAGCAAAAACACAACCAGACACGTTGAGCTCTGCTGCTAGAGAAAGAATAACTTGTATCTAATAATACATCCATGTGCTCTGTCTGTATTTTGTTCTTCTTCATTCATATATGTGTTTGTGTTGCAGATTTCCTAAAGCGGCCGTTGGAGCAGTATGTCAGAAAACTTGAAGTCCCCGTCAGAGTGGTGAGAATGGAGCAGCGGTCCGGACTTATCCGTGCTCGCCTAAAGGGAGCATCCATCTCCACTGGCCAGGTGCGTGTGTGTGTATCTGTGTGCACACATACAGTGGGTACGGAAAGTATTCAGACCCCTTTAAATTTTTCACTGTGTCATTGCTGCCATTTGCCAAAATCAAAAAAGTTCATTTTATTTCTCATTAATGTACACTCAGCACCCCATCTTGACAGAAAAAAACAGAAATGTAGAAATTTTTGCAAATTTATTAAAAAAGAAAAACTGAAATATCACATGGTCATAAGTATTCAGACCCTTTGCAATGACACTCATATTTAACTCACATGCTGTCCATTTCTTCTGATCCTCCTTGAGATGGTTCTGCTCCTTCACTGGAGTCCAGCTGTGTTTAATTAAACTGATTGGACTTGATTAGGAAAGGCACACACCTGTCTATATAAGACCTTACAGCTCACAGTGCATGTCAGAGCAAATGAGAATCATGAGGTCGAAGGAACTGCCCAAGGAGCACAGAGACAGAATTATGGCAAGGCACAGATCTGACCAAGGTTACAAAAGAATTTCTGCAGCACTCAAGGTTCCTAAGAGCACAGTGGCCTCCATAATCCTCAAATGGAAAAAGTTTGGTACGACCAGAACTCTTCCTAGACCTGGCTGTCTAGCCAAACTGAGCAGTCGTGGGAGAAGAGCCTTGGTGAGAGAGGTAAAGAAGAACCCAAAGATCACTGTGGCTGACCTCCAGAGATGCTGTAGGGAGATGGGAGAAAGTTCCACAAAGTCAACTATCACTGCAGCCCTCCACCAGTCTGGGCTTTATGGCAGAGTGGCCCGACGGAAGCCTCTCCTCAGTGCAAGACACATGAAAGCCTGCATAGAGTTTGCCAAAAAGCACATGAAGGACTCCCAGACTATGAGAAATAAGATTCTTTGGTCTGATGAGATCAAGATTGAACTTTTTGGCGTTAATTCTAAGCGGTATGTGTGGAGAAAAACAAGGCACTGCTCATCACCTGCCCAATACAATCCCTACAGTGAAACATGGTGGTGGGAGCATCATGTTGTGGGGGCGTTTTTCAGCTGCAGGGACAGGACGACTGGTTGCAACTGAAGGAAAGATGAATGCTGCCAAGTACAGAGATATCCTGGAAGAAAACCTCTTCGAGTGCTCAGGACCTCAGACTGGGCCGAAGGTTCACCTTTCAACAGGACAATGACCCTAAGCACACAGCTAAAATAACAAAGGAGTGGCTTCGGAACAACTCTGTGACCGTTCTTGACTGGCCCAGCCAGAGCCCTGACCTAAAGCCAATTGAGCATCTCTGGAGAGACCTGAAAATGGCTGTCCACCAATGTTCACCATCCAACCTGACAGAACAGGAGAGGATCTGCAAGGAAGAATGGCAGAGGATCCCCAAATCCAGGTGTGAAAAACGTATTGCATCATTCCCAAGAAGACTCATGGCTGTACTAGCTCAAAAGGGTGCTTCTACTCAATACGGAGCACAGGGTCTGAATACTTATGACCATGTGATATTTCAGTTTTTCTTTTTTAATAAATTTGCAAAAATTTCTACATTTCTGGTTTTTTCTGTCAAGTTGGGTTGCTGAGTGTACATTAATGAGAAATAAAATGAGCTTTTTTGATTTTGGCAAATGGCAGCAATGACACAAAGAGTGAAAAATTTAAAGGGGTCTGAATACTTTCCGTACCCACTGTATATGACAGCCACCCCCCAGTGACCTGCTCTCCATATGGTGTGTGCACTGCAGGGATTATCTTATGTCTTTTCTCCATGTTTCTAGGTCATAACCTTTCTAGATGCTCATTGTGAATGCACAACAGGGTGGCTAGAGCCTCTGCTTGCCCGTATCAAGCAAGACAGGTAAAACACACACATCCTTGAAAGATACACACACATGCGCACACACACACACACACCCACACACCATTGGAAAGCATAAAAAAATCAATAAGCTGTTGTTGAGCCTGTAGGGGGCTTGCCCTTGTGTTTATTTGATGCTTCATTTCTCATTCTCTTTACTGCTTCCCACAAGCAGATACTCTCACACACCTACACATAAGGTCTAAGAAGGTGTAATGAATGATGAGTAATGGCTGATAGGAAGTCACAGCACACTCTATTGTTTAAATCTAGTTACCTCTGGATGTGGTGCACTTTGCAAATGAGCATTTCTTTGTGACTGATGAGCAGCCGGCTGTTTGTTTGTGCTGATGTGTTTGTGTCCCTGTTTGCTGTAGGAAAACAGTGGTGTGCCCTATCATTGACGTGATCAGTGATGATACGTTTGAGTATATGGCAGGATCCGACATGACGTACGGAGGCTTTAACTGGAAGCTCAACTTCCGTTGGTATCCAGTACCACAGCGAGAGATGGACCGCCGCAAAGGAGATCGCACACTACCTGTCAGGTTAGTGATAGAGTAGGACAACCCTTTAGCTGAATAAACTGGGTCCACCTTATTTGTCTTCCCCCACTACCTCTGACCTTTCTCCTGTGGGAAGTGAAAAGAAAATTTACTGACAAGTTACTGAGTCATTAGCAATATACGACAACACTTTGCTCTGTTAGTCATCTATTTAAAATAATGTGAGCTTTAGCTCTACTGATCAGTTGATGTACTAGAATAATAATATTTCAAAATTTAATGTTCAGCAGGTTGTTCTCAATGTAGGAGTACTGAACAAGTACAGTGAACTTTCCTCTACAGTTAAAGTCTAGATGTGTATGCAGTATTGTGTGTAATTTTGTTTATTGTGTATTTCTCATGGCCTAGGCCCTGAAAGGGAAATCATGAGCTTATTTCTCAGCATGCTTGATGCCATTATTTAAGGTCACACACACATAACATACCTTATGCAACACTCCGTGCCCCTGTTTTCAGTTGGATTTCACAGCTGTGACAAATGTTTCCTAACGGTGCCTTGTCTGGGTTGTGTCTTGTAAGTGGCCTAAAAAACCAAAAGTGGGTTGTTGTGTCAGGGCAGGAAATGAAGGCAAACTTTGCATTGATGACATGGTTTACATTAGTAAAGTAGTTGAACTTCATTATTAAAAGCTATTATAAATAAACAAGTAAGATTTTAGAATGAAGCTGCTGGTACTGGTTTTTAGTCAATCAGCAGTATAAATCACATCACAGAGAATGTGCCAGTGTGAAATCGGTAGCGTATGCTGGTGTTATTCATTTGTGTGTGTGTGTGTTTGTGTGTGTAAAATGGTTATTAATATCATTATCTAGGGAATTGATCTTCATTAGCAATTGCATAGCAAGCTACAGGCTTGTTGCCATCACACAGTGAGAACAAGCAGAGTGCAGAAAGAAACCTAAGCAGCTAAAACAGCTGTAATGGGCTCATCTACCTTGTAATTTACTCTTCTGTGCAAGATTTTGAGGCTACATCCAAGGTTTATAGCTATTGAATAGAAAAATGAAAGTATCCTAGATGTTCAGAAAAATCCTCTGAACATATTAAATGACACTGACTTAATTAGATCCCTTTAAAGCTTTGAAAGTGTACCACAGCACTTTTAAAAACAGACCTTTTATAGTTTCCATTGCTTCGTTTTTTATTTGTTTTTTGTTTTTCATTGTAGTAACGTTTGCGACATCTGTGCATTGTTTTTTTCTACTTGTGCTTATTATTTCTCAGCCAAATGCTGCAAACAAGTCCATCACCCCAAATCACCCCATGTGCTCTCAGGATATGTTTCATTTGTGTTTGTTCATTTTGTTTGCGAGGTATTGTGTTTGTAAGTGAACTTAGATGTTAAACGAAAGCAAAACACTGTAAGGAAAGCCTGATCTACAACAGAGGAAACCATTCTGCAGGGGGCGAACCTTAAGGTCATTAAACACTGACATGACATCTCAACAACAGTAGTGAGCAGAAAAACAAAACAACAAAAAAAAACAGGAAAAAGGCGAAGACCTGGAGTAGAGACCAGTGAAATGTAAAACTCTGATTGGATCTGTAGATACTGTGTGACCTTTAGAAAGCAGCCCTTGAGTGATTTAAATGGCACTGGCTCACCTCACTCATAGTTTATTCTGCCTGGCTCTCTTTTCAGGACTCCAACAATGGCAGGTGGCTTGTTCTCCATAGACAGAGACTATTTTCAGGAGATCGGCACGTATGATGCAGGCATGGATATCTGGGGTGGAGAGAACCTGGAAATCTCTTTCAGAGTGAGTGAAAACGCTCGTAGCCAGTTGACATGACTGTATTCTTCCATTTACTGGCAGGTGTTCAGGAGTTCTGCTTGGTTTCAGAAATATGCACTCTGCTTTTGAGTTTGACTACTCTGACTAAATTGTTGACTAATACTCTGTCAGGCGTCATCCTGACTGGCTCTCAATCAAACTTTATTCAGACACAGATCAGTCCTCTGTCAGCACAGACAGGTTTGATGTGCGTCATCCGTCTCATTGGTCAGCCTTTGCTCTTTCACCGACCAGATGTTACAGTATGTCTATTTTACACAGTGTGCTGTACATGTGTGGATTGATCTTCACAGATCTGGCAGTGTGGTGGAACTCTAGAAATTGTCACATGCTCTCACGTGGGTCACGTCTTCAGAAAGGCAACACCTTACACATTTCCTGGAGGAACGGGACAAATCATCAACAAAAACAACCGACGTCTGGCAGAAGTGTGGATGGATGAATTTAAAAACTTCTTCTATATCATCTCTCCTGGTAAGTTTGTGTGTATTTGTGTTTGTGCTCATGCATGTATGTGCGCTCATGTGTGGCAGTTAATCTTTGTGGCAGGTATGCTCTATCTGTTAACCTGGTGACACTGTGATATTGCAGTGGTGACCCAACAGTGCGGGACAGGGGGCGGCGAGTAATTTCACACTACGAAGCATTTATTAACTTGCACAAACACACACATAAGTTAGGCAAAAGAGTGATGACCAAATTTAAGCACAACTCCTTAAACAGAGAATTTTTTTTAATGCAAAGTACCTCATAGATATTCTTAGTATATCACTAACAAAATCATTCACTCACTTTCATTTAGCAACTGAAGGATCAGAACAGTTTAACACAGCAGCTTCTTTTAACACCTAGAGATGTACTGTAGAAATATCAGCATGTCTACACTGGCATTTGTAGACATGCAAAGAGCTGCTGCATTTAAAAGTTAACCACCTTAACTTTCATTTTCTTTTTATATCCATATCTGGTGTGAATTTGTGTTCATGGTGGTTAGGTGGCTGGTTTTTGATTGGGGAGAGGTATAAATTTTGTTATGAACACTCAGCTCACTGAATTACCCACCCTGTCAGAATCATTTTAACTCAACAAAGAACAGAGGTTAGTGGTAACAGTTATTGAGAGCCATTCGGCTAGTTTAAGGGGTATCCTCTCTGTAGAGCTGTCAACCTCACTTGCAGACCGAAACAAAACTTAAAACATGATGTGACTCAACAGTGTGTACGCATGTTTTCCTGTAACTGTTTACATGGTTATTGGACCTCTAGTTACATATTTAAAATCCTCTGATGGTTGATGAGGGCCTGATATTCGATAAGCTGGTCAGTTCTGTTGTGTGATTGGGCTTTTTTTTTCCAAATGAGACAACTTAGTACAGTCAAATCCTTCCTCTCTTTCACAGATATGGAAATGAATGCTTTTATTTCTCATCTTGATTATTGCACTTTAGTCATGCATGCCCCCCCCCCCCATATCTCCCTCGTGTGTGTGTGTGTGTGTGTGTGTGTGTGTGTGTCCGTGCGTGCGTGCGTGCGTGCGTGCCCGTGTCCAGGTGTGACCAAAGTGGACTACGGTGACATCACGTCTCGCACAGCTCTCAGACAAAAGCTTCAATGTAAACCTTTCAGTTGGTACTTGGAAAATGTCTACCCAGACTCCCAGATCCCCAGGCACTATTACTCCCTGGGAGAGGTATGTATACACACAGACACACACACACACACATACAGTGGTGTGAAAAAGTGTTGGCCTCCTTCCTCGTTTCTTATTTTTTTTGCATGTTTGTTACACTTTAATGTTTCAGATCATCAAACAAATTTAAATATTAGTCAGAGATAACACAAGTAAAAGTTACTTGTTACAGTAACAGTTATGAAGGTTAAATGAAGGTTTTTATTATTAAGGGAAAACAAAATCCAAAACTACATGGCCCTGTGTGAAAATGTGAACTTAACTGTGATTTATCACACTAAGTTCAATTCCTCTAGCCACACCCAGGCCTGATTACCACCACACCTGTTCGCAATCAAGAAATCACTTAAATAGGACCTGCCTGACAAAGTGAAGTAGACCAAAAGATCCTCAAAAGCTAGACATCATGCAGAGATCCAAAGAAATTCAAAAAGAAATTAAAAAGTGAGATCTGTCCGTCTGGAAAAGGTTATAAAGCCATTTCTAAAGCTTTGGGACTGCAGCGAACCACAGTGAGAGCCATTATCTACAAATGGTGAAAACATGGAACAGTGGAGAACCTTCCCAGGAGTGGCCGGCCGACCAAAATACTCAAAATACTACCCCAAGAGCGCAGCGACGACTCATTCAAGAGGTCACAAAAGACCCCACAACAACATCCAAAGAGGCCTCACTTGCCTCAGTTAAGGTCATGACTCCACCATTAGAAAGAGACTGGGCAAAAATGGTCTGCATGACAGAGCTCCAAGACGAAAACCGCTACTGAGCAAAAAGAACATAAAGGCTCGTCTCAGTTTTGCCAGAAAACATCTTGATGGTTCCCAAGACTTTTGGGAATATACTCTGTGGACTGATGAGACAAAAGTTTAACTTTTTTGGAAGGTGTGTGTCCCATTACGTCTGGCGTAAAAGTAATGCCACATTTCAGAAAAAGAACATCATACCAACAGTAAAATATGGTGGTGGTAGTGTGATTGGTCTGGGGCTGTTTTGCTGCTTCAGGACTTGGAAGACTTGCTGTGATAAATGGAACCATGAATTCTGCTGTCTACCAAAAAATCCTGAAGAAGAATGTCCGGCCATCTGTTCGTGACCTCAAGCTGAAGCGAACTTGGATTCTGCAGCAGAACAATGATCCAAAACACACCACCAAGTCCACCTCTGAATGGCTGAAGAAAAACAAACTGAAGACTGTGGAGTGGCCTAGTCAAACTTGTGACATGAATCCGATTGAGATGCTGTGGCATGACCTTAAAAAGGCGGTTCATGCTCGTACCCTCCAATTTGTCTGAATTACAACAATTCTGCAAAGATGAGTGGGCCAAAATTCCTCCACAGCGCTGTAACAGACTCACTGCAAGTTATCGCAAATGCTTGATTGCAGTTGTTGCTGCTAAGGGTGGCCCAACCAGTTATTAGGTTTAGGGGGCAAACACTTTTTCACACAGGGCCATGTAGTTTTGGATTTTGTTTTCCCTTAATAATAAAACCCTTCATTTAAAAACTGCATGATGTGTTTACTTGTGTTATCTTTGACTAATATTTAAATTTTTGACGATCAGAAACATTAAAGTGTGACAAACATGCAAAAAAATAAGAAATCAGGAAGGGGGCCAACACTTTTTTACACCACTGTATAATATTTGACTCGCAAAACTAGAATAATTTGCTATAAGATGGAGATGCATCTATGATTCACTGCCTTAAGGATAAAACCTGCCTGAGTTGGAATTAAAAAGCATTGGTTTTATGTTCAGGTAATGGTGGTTGTCATTGTGGTTTCTTTGTATATTCAGATCCGTAATGTGGAAACCAACCAGTGCCTGGACAATATGGCCCGCAAGGAGAATGAGAAGGTTGGCATTTTCAACTGCCACGGCATGGGAGGCAACCAGGTAAAAGAGAACCAAGATGGAGCAATAAGCAATAAACAACATAAAGAAACAAATGTTGAAACACCACCAAATAAACAGAGGGGTTAATTGTAGATACTTTTATCTTCAGTCCAAACACAAGTAAGATTTAGGAAGACAAAGATGATTTGTTTTGAAATCTTAAAACTGTTTTTGCAGGTTTTCTCTTACACAGCCAATAAAGAGATCAGAACGGATGACTTATGTCTGGATGTATCCAAGTTAAATGGACCCGTCATGATGCTAAAGTGCCACCACCTTAAAGGCAACCAACTCTGGGAATATGACCCTGTGGTGAGTGGAAGAAATTATGGACTTGTAAATGTTGAAATCTTGCAAAGTTTATGTTCCAAAGGCTCACAATATTTGATATTGAAATGAATTAATCTATTGTCAGAACAGTTAAAAATAATATAACACCTCAAAAAGTGATGCAAAATCTGTTAAAAGGAACAGATTGGTTAGTTCACTAATCACCTCAAGAAATGGTCCAATAATAGAAAACACAAAATGAGGTGGGTGCTGATTAGCCAAACTACAAGTCTAATTAAGTTATATTATCCTCAATTTTTATTGAATAAATAAAAAGGAGCACCGCTGTGTTTACCAACACATATTTCAGTCAGATATTTATTGTCGTGCATTATAGGGAGATGTATTGTAATTGACAGATTACCCACATTATCCAACTTGACCACAGAAACTGTGGTGGTGTTAGGTAACTATCACACTGAGAACCCAAACTAAACTCCACATCAAGATTAATCTGAAAAAAATATTGAATTTTAAAATTGAATATGCAAAAGACCCTGTATACATGTATAGTACATACATATATGGTTGAATAAAGATTTTTTTTACAGCTGTGTGAATTCAGAGCAATGGTCACATGCCTGATTTGCATCCTCTCACACACACATACATTCTGTGTCTCCCTGCTTTGCAGAAGCTGACTCTGGTCCACGTCAACAGTAACCAGTGTCTGGACAAAGCCAGCGAAGAGGACAGCCAAGTGCCAAGTGTCAGAGACTGCACACACACACGCTCCCAACAGTGGCTGCTGCGCAACGTCACACTACCAGAGGTCTTCTGACCACACTCTGCAGACTCACAAACACACACACACACACACACACACACACACCACACACCACACACCACACAGCAGCCCAGAGCAAGCAATCGGAAGCGGACATGTTTATTAAAAATGGGCACCGGGAGAGGAAAAACTTCCCATGACGGAATTTGGGAAGAGTGCTGGACAGATGGACGGTACTACCACTGCCAAAGATCAGAAGGAAGAGTGTGTAGGACCCTCCTTAGAGCAGGAAGAGAGGAAAGACTCCCTCTAGGAGACAATGGCTGTTGTTTCACACTTGTTTTGTGTTTTTAGAAAGAGATTTTAACCAGAGTGCAACGCTCCTGTGAATGAATTTGTGACTGGCCGGTGAAGTCGAGGTTCTGCGCTCACAGCTTCCCTGGGCAAAGCAGTCCACCCTCAACATTACTTAATGTTGACTGCCTCTTATGAGAGTGTGTGCACTTATTTGTGTGTGTGTACTCTGAAATGAATGTATGCCTTGAGAAGAGGGTTGAATTTCTTGTTGATTTTTCTTTTTTTTTTTAATTTAATTTTGTAACACATTTTGGAAATGAACTCTTATATAGAAGGATGTGTGTGTCTGTGTGTGAGTGCGATGTATGCTTGTGTTAGCGCCCCTCCTACAGTCTTGCAGCAGTGTATGTCTCCCTCTGGTGTTACTCCTCTGTATTTCATCCCACAAACTGAAGCAATTTACAAGGGACTGCACATTTAAACTAAAGAGAGGATGTGACATCTGCCCAGAGCAGAGACCTAGAGATTGAGAAAAATGTTTGTGATATCTTGAGATTTCTATGTCCAGTTTTTACCTGGCTTTGTCTGTTTTTACAGTCCTGTGAGTGCCACAGAGCAGTAACCCCAGTCCTATGGTCTGTCAGTTTCTGTCTTTAAAGATGTTTATCATAGAGCTAATACATACACGCACACACAGAGGATTCTGCATATATAAGTGGTGTTCACTGCCTAATGTGGTGTTAAAGCATCGGGAACTCTCCTATAACACACTACATAGTCACACACATCCTCTGCACACATAGGAAAAAGGCTGCACTAGTCTGATACTTTAATTCATTTTGTCATATCTTCTCAATGACCTCTTAAAAATACACTCCAAGGGCTTCTTTCCTCCAGTGGAGTGTGTGATGGCTTTGTCGGCTTGGGTGTAAGCGTGTCTTCTCTACTAATTCCAGTCCATCAGCTCCCTGTTTATTAGAGCAAGCAGTTTTCAGATTCCTCGCTGTTGGACAACCAAGAGCCCATACCCTAGACTGACAGGAGATCAGTGTACTCCTTCCATTATACAAAAAGCTGCATTTATTTCCTAAACAGCTGAGTCTAAACACTGTCCTCAGGACATATCTACAATAGGAAAGGATGCATGGAAAGCAGTTATTAGAATATCAAACAGACTGAGGTGTGTTAGGAAAATTAGTCAGGAGCAGAATTAAACATGAACGGAGCGAAAGGGTTCCACTGTGGATTACAAAGAGCACACCAGTAGCAGGTGACATATCTAAATCCTTAATTACATATCTCTCTTTACAAGTTCACCTGCAGTATCTCACTGTTCATATCTCAGAGAACAGCTATGAGTTTGTCATTTCAACCATCCTGCTTTCTTTTTTCTCTTGTATCACCCCTGCAGCTGTGAGTCAGGTCAGGAGAAGTGATGTCACAAAGGTTTTACCCATTTCAGCTTCCTCCAGTGGAGGAAGGGTTTACATGTACAACACGTCAGTGACTGCATGATGAGATGTGAACATTTTTGTTTTTCTGGGGGGTTGTGAGACAGAGTGCATCAGTTGTTCTGATTTGGGATGGGGCAAGGATTTGAAGTTAACTGACATGTCCAGGCTTCCACACTGAGCTGATCCAAATGTAGAAAATAAAGGTGAACAAGTTTACAGAAGAGTACAAGGAGAATATCGATTTCTGCCTTTTTTTTTTATCTGCATATAACTCACACAGTTGTTCTTCAGTCAGGCACTGTAACCGTGTACAAAGGTCACTGATAATAACTAGTAGGAAATAAGTTAAATATTTCACAAAAATGTGAGTTTATTTTTAAATAAATAAACTTAAATAAAGTCAGACTAATAATGATTTTTTTTAGGCCAGTATTAGTAAAAATTAATATATTAAAATATATCTAGTAATTGTTTTTTTTTCTTTTTTTGTTGTTTTTTTTCCCCCTGAGAATTCATAATTCAAACAAGTATTATAGTAGCACGGTGGATCTGTGGTTAGAACTGTTACCTTTAGCCATCAAGAAGGTTCCTGGTTCGAAACCCAGCAGGGGCCTTTCTGTGTGGAGTTTGCATGTTCTCCCTGTGTTTGTGTGGGTTTTCTCCAGGTACTCCAGTTTCCTCAGTCCACAAACATTTTATCATATTATCTAAAATTATTTTAAATTGTGAAATATTACCTAGCTTGAAGTTGTATTTTTCATTGCTTGCTAGACCCTTATTGTACAGCTCAATCAACTACAGCATTTGATAAAACTCTCCAGTGAACCTTTAATTGAATTCGATGCCTTGCTGCTTGAAAAATGTTTTTTAAAAGAAAGAGGAGGAGTGATACAGTCATGGGGTGTGAATGCTCATTAATCTCTCTTATCTCCCCACAGTAACAAAAGGTTGTAGGAAAGTTAGGTCTAGGCAGAAACAAGAGAAGTGTTGAGGGGAAATGGGGCTCTTTCTGTCTTTTTAATAAACATGACAGAGCAGTGTAGTATTAAGAGTCAGGCAGGACTTGGTACATGTTTTGTGGAGAGTGGATTATTCGAACTCCTTGACTTGATCTGTTGAATTATTCATCAGTCAGGATTATGCCCACAGAGAGCCACCAGGAAGACATACAGTATTAGTCAGCAGTGTTTTGGATAAAGATCTTTAATATTACATGTTGCTATCTCCACATTGTTTTCTGAAAGCATCTCCTTTATATTAAAGGCACTGCAGTGGATTCATACTAAAAATGCTTTTCATTATAGATTATCAGTCCACCTTCCACCTGAAACAGACTCAAAAGAATAAATTAACACACTGGCTCCATTAAGTATCCAGACCATTTTGTGTAAATAGCCCATCTATCCACACTCAGTAACCCATAATAAGGTAAAAACATGCTATTTTGCAAATTTGTTCAAAGTCAAAAGCTGAAATCTTATTTCTAAAGTATTCACACCTTTTGCTTTGATCAGCTGCATCTTGTCTCATACCTGACTGGATCCACCTGTCACAAACTGAAATGATTGGAAACATGGAGCTAAGACCAATCCCAAAGTGCACGTGACCTGAAACTGGAGCAATGGGTTATATTTTAGCATGGCAATGAACTGAATTTTACAGACAGAGACACTGCAGTGGTTTTAGGACAAATCTCTGGCTGTCCTTGCCTAAACCCCAGAGAACATCTGTGAAGAGACCTGATGACAGCGGTTCACGGACGCTTCCAATCCATTCTGATGGTGTTTTAAAGGATCTACTCGAGAAGAATGCTCAAATCCAGGTCCGTAAAGTCTCAATTGAATTCAATTCAATTCAATTCAATTTTATTTGTATAGTGCCAAATCACAATACAAATCATCTCAAGGCACTTTACAAAAACTAAAACTAAAAACCCTACAATTCCCTTATGAGCAAGCACTTGGCGACAGTGGAAAGGAAAAACTCCCTTTAACGGAAGAAAAAACCTCCAGCAGAACCGGGCTCAGTTTGGGCGGCCATCTGCCTCGACCGGTTGGGGTGAGTGGATAGAGCAGAGAGAAAAGAACAGCAACAATAAACAACAAATAGACACTGCAGGTTGGTGGGACCAGTAACTGCACATCAGCGATATACAGCTCCAGGACCAGGGACACCTGCAGGAGGTACAGAGAGAACAGAGAGAGAGGGAGAGAGCACAAACTAGGGGAGAGAGAGAGAGCACAAGGTTAGTGAAATTCAATGGTGGAATATATGTGAGGTGGGAGGAGAGGAAGAGAGGGGAGGGTAGGGGAGGGTAAGGGAGGGAGGGGAGGGTAGGGGAGGGTAAGGGAGGGAGGGGGGTTAGGGTAGGGGAGGGTAGGGGAGGGTAAGGGAGGGAGGGGGGTTAGGGTAGGGGAGCTCAGTGTACCGATGGTCCTCGGGCAGTCTAGGCCTATAGCAGCATAACTAAGGGATGGTTCAGGGTTGCCTGAAGCCAGCCCTAACTATATGCTTTGTCAAAGAGGAAGGTTTTAAGTCTAGCCTTAAAAGTACAGAGAGTGTCTGCCTCCTGAACCCAGGCTGGGAGCTGGTTCCACAGGAGAGGAGCTTGATAACTAAAGGCTCTGCCTCCCAGTCTGCTTTTGGAAACTCTGGGAACCACAAGTAGACCTGCACTCTGAGAGCGAAGTGGTCTATTGGGATAATATGGTACTATGAGGTCTTTAAGGTATGAAGGAGCTTGATTATGAAGGGATTTGTATGTGAGAAGAAGGATTTTAAATTCTATTCTATATTTTACAGGGAGCCAATGAAGAGAAGCCAATATAGGAGAAATATGATCTCTCTTGCTAGTTCCTGTCAGGACTCTGGCTGCGGCATTCTGAATTAATTGGAGGCTTTTTATGGAGATATTAGGACATCCAGATAGTAATGAGTTACAGTAATCTAGCCTTGAGGTAACAAATGCATGGACTAGTTTTTCTGCATCATTTTGAGACAGGATGTTCCTAATTTTGGAAATGTTGCGCAGGTGAAAGAATGCAGTTCTAGAGATTTGTTTTATGTGTGAGTTAAAGGACATGTCCTGGTCAAAAATAACTCCAAGGTTTTTTACAGTAGTGCTGGAGGCCAGGGTTATGCCATCTAGAGTAGCTATAATTTTAGAAAATTTATTTCTGAGATTTTTTGGCCCAAATGTAGTGACTTCTGTTTTCTCTGAGTTTAAAAGTAAAAAGTTACTGGTCATCCAGGCCTTTATGTCAGTTAGACACGCTTGAAGTCTGGTTAACTGGTTTGTGTTAACAGGTTTAATAGATAGATATAACTGAGTGTCATGTGCATAGCAGTGGTAATTAATAGAGTGCTTCCTAATGACATATCCTAAAGGAAGCATGTACAGGGTGAACAGAATCGGTCCTAGCACAGAGCCTTGTGGAACTCCATAACTAACTTTTGTTCGTGTGGAAGGTTCATCATGGACATGAACAAACTGGAATCTATCCGATAAATAGGATTGGAACCATTTTAACGCTGTTCCTCTGATACCAGTCACATGCTCCAGTCTAGAATCTATGATTCCTGCCAAAGAGCAACTAGAGTACTGAGTCAGTGTTCTGAATATTTTTGGCAATCTTTTTCTAAAACAAGTACAGGGCCAACAATGTAGACTGATGAGCAAACAGGGCATTTTAAATCCAATTATCAAGTTTAAACTTTTTCTGAAGCCACTGTCTGTCCAGCTCTTCAAGTTGTATTGGTTTGACTTTCACTGATTGGAAACACAGAGAGCAGAGATGTTCAAGTGTAAATCTGAGTGTGACCCTGACCCTGTTCTTCCTTCTCCTGGTCCTCATTGAAGATTGTGTGTCCACTCAGAGACGCTTTACTCTGTTCCTGTGTGCAAATGAAATGAATGATTCTGTTAAAAAGATTTAGAGCTGGGTGAGCTCAGGAAGATTTCGCTGCGGTTTATGTGTTGCAAACTTCAGAAAGACTTTGTGGAGTCTTTGATCTGAAGATGTGGATCAAAGTCAAATCCGACTACAGCCCAGGGAGGAGGAAAATGTCTAATTTATTTGTTTTAGTGTTTTGATTCTTGTTTGTGAAATCTTTGTATTTTATTACTAAGACACTGCACTAAGTCTCTGTGCAACAATGTTAAATGTTTTCTCAAGAGAAATAACTCATTCATACTTCATAGTATGAGTGAGTTTTAGCTGATGGTGCATGGAAATACTGAAAATATTTAACACTACTGCAAAATTTTGTATGAATAAGGCAAACAATGTTAAGTTAAAAAATTATGACTATTTGGTATTCAGTTGCTTGACAGAATTTATTTATAATTATAAATAATTATGATTATGATTTTTTTTTCAACTCTCCCCCCAGATTATCAGTGTGTGGGATCTGTGGTTTCATTCACCATCAGCTCTTAGGTAGGAGGATCATATTTTCTGTTTTCACTTTGTGATACTGAATGTATTATTTTTAACTTACATTGAATATGTCATGGTCTGAATGTAACTAGCTTCACAATGCATGATATTGTCCTTAGTTTTACTGGAAACTTGATATATTTCTTTGGATTTGTTATGTATTCAGTCCATCTGCGCAAAGCTTCACAAGAAAACACTGACAATCTGTAAATCCTTTACAGAACAGATTACGCTGTGACTCAACTCCCAGTAACATGAGGGCTGCTTTACTTTATTCAGGGAAAAGGTAGATTTTGACTCCCTGCTTTTTCTCAGTTTGTAGTGTGCTTTAAATTCACACAGTTGAACACAATCTGCTCTGTGAGTTTTTCAGGACACCTTCACTGTCCTTCGCTGCAGGCCACTAAACTGCTTTCTAAAGGGTAAATTATATTTCAGAACCTCTTTTCCTGTTACCGCTTTTCCTGTTTGCATTGACTGACTGGTTTTAATTACAACACCCAAAATGGCTAAAATGAACGGATGACTTGTTGACTTGACATGCAGGGACCTGGAGAAACAAAGAACAGGTAAGTATTCAGCTGTTAAGATTCACTTAACTGTGTGAAGCTGGCGAGATGCTACCGCATGTAGTTAACGGGAACGCTGGAGAGATAAACCAGAGCTTTTATTGTAGACGGTGAGTAATTGGAACCAGGTGATGCTCATCAGCAGCTACCGTTGCACACCTGCGGAAAATACACACGGGAGACAGCACATCACACACTGAGGTAGAAAGGGAATAGAGACACCAGGTAATTGGGAGGACCGGTACTGCCGCCTCATGACATACCACTACTCCACTGCATTTTAGGGGTAGCTGTACTACTGTACTTTTTAATTTTATTACCTGTATTTGGTAGAATAAGCTGTTACTTACCTGCCACATTTTACATCTAAAACATGTGATTTGTTCATTTTTACACATTTTAAACCAACCAAACAAACCAAAATATAATGTATATTAAGTGGTTAAACGGAGGTCACCCTCCACCTGCTACAACACTAATGATCATTCATTCAATTGCCAAATTAGAATATGATTATATTTAATCCAAGGTTTTTCACAGTAGTGCTGGAGGCCAGGGCTATGCCATCTAAAGTAGCTATAATTTAAGAAAAGTTATTTCTGAGGTTTTTAGGCCCAAATACAATAACTTCTGTTTCCTCTGAATTTAAAAGTAGAAAGTTACTGGTCATCCAGGCCTTTGTCAGTTAGACACGCTTGAAGTCTGGTTAACTGGTTTGTGTTAACAGGTTTCATAGACAGATACAGCTGAGTGTCATCTGCATAGCAGTGGTAATTAATAGAGTGATTCCTAATGACATTGCCTAAAAGAAGCATGTACAGGATGAACAGAATCTGTCCTAGCACAAAGCCTTGTGGAACTCCATAACTAACTTTTGTGCGTCTGGAAGGTTCATCATGGACATGAACGAACTGGAATCTGTCCGTTAAATAGGATTGGAACCATTTTAATGCTGTTCCTTTGATCCCAGTCACATGCTCCAGTCTCTGTAATAAGATGTTGTGGCCAATGGTGTCAAATGCAGCACTAAGGTCTAGGAGGGCAAGTACAGAAACAAGTCCATTATCTGAGGCTAAGAGAAGATTGTTGGTGACTTTTAACAGTTCTGTTTCTGTACTATGATGTGCTCTAAATCCTGTTTGAAAATCTTCAAATAGTTCATTCCTGTGTAAATGGTCTGATAGCTCCTTAGCAACAGCTTTTTCTAGGATTTTAGAAATAAATGGTAGATTGGATATTGGTCTATAATTAGCCAAGAGTCCTGGATCAAGACTAGGCTTTTTGAATAAGGGTTTGATTACTGCAAGCTTAAAGGTCTGTGGTACGTAGCCTGATACTAGAGATAAATTTACTAAGTCAAATAAAGATGAGTTCATTAATGGCAGGGTGTCTTTAATTAAGCAGTCTAGTCAGAATGGGGTGTAAGAGATACGCTGATCTTTTAGTTTTTTGTAGCATTTCTGTAGCATTTATGTTTACTGTTTGATCCTTTGTAGCATTTGTATTTATGTTTGTTTGCACTGGAGTACCCCCCCTGTACCTAAACAAATTCCTTGTGTGTGTGTGTGTTAGAGAAATTAAAATGTTACCCTCAAGTTGTTAATCTGCTTTACTTTAATGTAAGTCAAAAACACTGTTGAGTAGGGCCTGTTACTGCTTGTCTCTTCCTAAGGTCAGAACAGACTGATAAGACACTTAGTATCGAAACCCAGATGTTTTGCAGTTTCATGGGAAACTGCCTCCTCTTTCTTCTTCTATCACATGACTGTTTGTATCATAGTATTAAAATGATGTGCTGCCCAGCTAAGAGCCAGTGATCCTCATGCTTCACCAAGGTGCTGTGTGACTGTTACTCCTTGCAAGTAAAACTTCTATATAATCTTACCGAAGTCTATGTCGAAGTCGAAGTACCGAGTCTATTTGTTAAAAGAATTTACCTAACAACTTGGGGGCTCGTCCGGGATCGCAATATCTCCTCTTCCTTCCAGGTTTGGACCTAAAAACCGTGCACGGGGGAGTCTAAGACTCCTGACTGAAAGCCCTCCGCCCCGGTCCCATAAGGGAACGGTTTGGAGCATTGAGAGGCAAGGATCTGCTGTGAGGGGAGAGGAGTGACACGATTGAACTTTGAAAAGAGAGACCAGAGACGGACTCCTGTAAGGTAAGAGAATTTTAATTTGGTAAAACCGAGTAGAGTCTCAGTGGGTCTAATTCGAACAAAACCGTCACCTAAGTAGAGTCTCAGGGAGTCTGTGGGATTCAAACAAAACCGTCACCTGAGTAGAGTCTCAGGGAATTAGGGCCCAAACAAAACCGTGTGAAGGGAGTCCCTGGGAGTTTCTGGCTCTCTGGGAGCCCCGGGTGGTCCTGGGTCCTTCGGGTCACGCAAGCTGAGTAGAGTCTCAGTGAATTGTGGTCTCATATCAGGCTGAGGGGTTGGTGATTTCAAAACGGCTCACTGACTAAAAATATCGTTGACTTGACTTGAGTTCTGAAATTCAAACAAAACCGAAATTTGTGTGGCCTCCGGCGCACTGGATCAAACGTATTCGGGTAAAACCGGGCAGGGCTTTCAAGAAATCAGAAACTCGGGATGAACCCGAGGTCTGTGGGAGACCCAACGTAAACTAACCCCGCGGTCTGTAGGAGACCTGGAACAAAAAGAACCCCGATGCAGCGTCGATAGTGCTTTTGAGCATAAGGCCAAGAGAGAGTATTGGTACCAAGGAAAGAAAATAAAAGCATAGAAATAATTAAAGTGACATAAAGCAAGTTAATCAGCTGCTCCATCTCCTCCAATCAGGTCAGTAACTAAACAATAACAGTAATTAAATTAATTTAAAAAACAAAAAAAGGGGGGGATAAGGAGCCTGTTAAAATAATAAGTGTAGGCCTACAATAATTATAATAATAAATAAATAAATGAGTAGCAGTGAGTAAAAACAAATAGTAACTGAATATAAAATAATAATAATAATAATAATGAAAATAAAATGGGTAATAAGAACACTAAATTAGAAGAACTAGTCACCGGTGACAAAAAATTGATGCATTAAAAGGATCCTAAAAAATATAGAAAAATTAGAAAAAATGGAAAAATAATAATATGGTTTTTCGGGGAAGTTAAACTGTGAGGACTGTAGAAACTTAGTGAAGGACATAAAAAGTAAGACTAAGGGAAATCAGAAGGATCAGAGAAAAGAAGGGCTGTTTGCAGCAAAAGATATGGTTAAAGTTTAACGTGGTTAAAGAAAGTTAGAGTGGACAGAGAGGGAGAGAGAGAAAGGAAGGAGAAAAGAGACAGAAGCAAATAGAAAAACAGGTAAAAGCCTCTTCACCAACATTGTATTTAGGGCAAACTGTTAAATTTACAGATGAACAAACTATGTCATGCTGTAGACCACCTCCTCATCCTAATAATCCACTACTGGCTTAGCTTAATCAGTACGCCCAGGGAGAGGAGGGTGCTGTCGGTGGAGCAATATTTCCTCCCACAGCACCTTCTGATCCTGTGCCTCAGCCTCAATCTCCTTGTGCAGAAGATAGTGAGGGAGTGCTGGCTTATTTTAACAGACTGAAAGAGGTGTTTAACACTCACAGTAGAATATTGGTACCTGAAAGTGCTGCAGAAAATGGGGATGGGCCTTATGCACAGCAGTTAAGAAATGCCTTCTTTAATGGGTTCAAACCTGAAATTTCAGGTTTTATTCGAAAGCATCAGATTGGTTGGCAAACTTGTGTCCTAACACATACAAAAAATTATTCTGTGATTGTGGCCACTGTTCTCCAACAAAGAGGAAAAGCACAGAAGAAAGTTAGAAAAACAGCTGAAGTGTTTTTCACTGACTATAATAATGAAATGGTTTCTGAGTGTTATTTTCAGGGGGACAAGCTATGGCTTGATGGCCGGGGCAGGGGGCGGGGACAAGGTGGTGGCCGGAGACCTGGCAGACAGCAGATAGTTGATCATGACTACTGCTACGTCTGTGGAAAAGCAGGACACTGGGCTAAGAGCTGCCCACAGAGAAAGACGCGCCCTGATCACCAGGAGGGAGGAGCAGGCTACTCTGCATGACTAGACAGCAAAAAAAAAAAAGGTCAGATGCAAAATACACACACTGAACAGAATAAAGAGATACGAGACACACATCTGACTGAAGCTAACATTTTGAGCAGATGTAGGGAAGATCAAAGGAGTAGAACCAGTTACAATAACACCAAAAAGATACCTTCAGGCCCTTTTAAAGACAATATCCACTAAAACCTGAGGCTGTTGAAGGAATTAAACCAGTATTTGACTCATTACTAAAATCAGGCATTATCAGAGAGTGTCCAGATTCACCATGCAACACACCATTGTTTCCTGTTAAAAAGGCTGCCCCATCCACTGGCTGGAGGATGGTGCAGGACTTACAAGCTGTAAATAGAGCAGTGATACCTAGAGCTCTAGACTCAGACAGAAAAGAAGCTATACTTAAAGTACCAAAACTACAAACTAAAAGACAGATTATGTTTTTCTTAAGTATGACAAACTTCTGCAGAGCATGGATGCCAAAGTATTCAGAGTTGTCTAGTCCATTGTTGAAATTGATTTATTGATTTATGGCAACGTATGATAAAATAAAATGACTGAAATTGCAGAAAAAGCCTTTGATGGTCTTAAAAGAACCCTGACCAGCACCTCTATTTTAGGACTGCGTAACTATGAAAACTGTTTTATGCAAACTGTTGATTGTAAAAATGGTCACATGACTTCAGTGCTGACAAAACAGGCCTATTGCTTATTATTCTGCCCGATTGGATCCAATAGCAATGCCTGTGTGTATTCAAGCTGTTGCAGCCTCCATGACAGTCCAAGCTTCAGCAAACATCATGTTGTTCCATCCTGACACTAAAGGTTCCACATGCAGTCTCTGTCCTGTTGTTGCAAAACAAGATTAGCATACTTGTCACCAGCTAAACATCTGTCCTGGATGACTACATTGCTTTCACAGCCACACCTCACAATTGAACGATGTACAACTTTTAATCCTGCTACACTAATGCCTATAGCTGAGGATGGTGGGCCACGATTATATTGCTGAAACTGAGAATAGAGTGTTGCCCAGGGTTGACCAAACTGACACACCTTATAAAGATGCTGAAATGACAATGTTTGTAGATGGATCTTGTAAAAAAAAAAAAAAAATAAATAAATAAATCAGACTGATCTAATTCTACAGGAGATACTGTTGTAACCCTTAAAGATGTTTTAAAGCTGAATCACTACCATCTCATTTATCATTGCAGGCAGTGAGACTTATTACCATAAAAGAAGCTTGTAAATTATGAGAAGTAAAAGTAGTTAATATCTACACTGACAGCAATTATGGATTTTCAACTGTACATGTGTTTGCTCAGCAGTGGAAGAACAGAGGAATGATCACATCATCTGGTAAGGCCATCACATACAAAGACTTTATTTTACAGCTGTTAGATGCTGTGTAGCTGCCTAAAGAAGTTGCTAATTGTAAGTTCGACACAAATGTGAGGACTAGATACGATTTCTTTTGGTAATTGTAAAGCTGACAAAGTTGCTAAATCAGTAGCACAGAAACCACTGCCTTTACAAGCTACAGTTACAGTTGAACATCCTGATGAGCAGATATTTAAAGACATGCAGAACAGTGTACCTTAGAAATGAAAAGACTCATGGGTAACAACAAAAACAAAGATAAAAGAGTGTAAATTAAATGACAATAACGTTTGAAGATGTAAAGATGAAAAGTAGTGTTACCTAAAAGTTTATTTAGATACACAGCTGTACTGATGCATGCTAATGTGCATACGTCAGCAGGAGGGATGGTAGGATTAGTAAACAAAGTGTTTACAACATATGGCTTTACAAACTACTCTAAAAAAAAAACAATTAACAATGTGAAATATGTGTAAAAATAACCCACAGGGACAGATTGTGACAAGAAATAGTGGGAAGTTTCCACTACCTGAATATCCATTCAAGACATTTGCATGGATGGAATTAAATAACTGTGAGGGAAAGAAATACTGTTTAGTGATCATTGAATCATTAACTAAATAGACTGAAGTGTTTCCAGCATCCTGATGCACTAACAGTAGCTAAAACACTGACAACTACTATTATTCCCAGATTTGGAATTCCAGAGAAAATCTATTGTGATAATGGTACATATTTTATAAATCGGGTAATTAAACATCTTACTGTGTTATCATCTTCCTGAGTTAAAACCATTCATTAAGGAGGATGCTCACATGACTGAGATCATTGCCGATTATATGGCAAAAATGTTGAATAATAAAAATGTATCTGTGATTAATGCACAACAGGAGGGTCCTGAGCCTGAACCTGACTCTAGAATGAAACCAGGAGACTGGGACTGTAAAAATGATCAAGAGGAAGTATTGGTTTTCTCTGTGCTGGGAAGGACCTTACCGAGTACTGCAGTCTATACTCATGGTTGTGAGAATTGTTGAAAGACCTTCCTGGATTCATCTAACACACTGCAAAAAGGTAAAAGTACTCAATTCAATTCAATTCAATTCAATTCTATTTGTATAGCGCCAAATCACAATACAAATCATCTCAAGGCACTTTACAAAAACTAAAACTAAAAACCCAACAATTCCCTTATGAGCAAGCACTTGGCGACAGTGGAGAGGAAAAAACTCCCTTTAACGGAAGAAAAAAACCTCCAGCAGAACCGGGCTCAGTTTGGGCGGCCATCTGCCTCGACCGGTTGGGGTGAGTGGATAGAGCAGAGAGAAAAGAACAGCAACAATAAACAACAAATAGACACTGCAAGTTGGTGGGGCCAGTAACTGCACATCAGCGATAAACAGCTCCAGGACCAGGGACACCTGCAGAAGGTACAGAGAGAGAGAGAGAGAGAGAGAGGGAGGGAGAGAGCACAAACTAGGGGAGAGAGAGAGCACAAGGTTAGTAACATTCAATGGTGGAATATACATGAGGTGGGAGAGAAGAGGGGGGGGGGGTTAGGGTAGGGGAGCTCAGTGCACCGATGGTCCTCGGGCAGTCTAGGCCTATAGCAGCATAACTAACTAAGGGATGGTTCAGGGTTGCCTGAAGCCAGCCCTAACTATATGCTTTGTCAAAGAGGAAGGTTTTAAGTCTAGCCTTAAAAGTACAGAGAGTGTCTGCCTCCTGAACCCAGGCTGAGAGCTGGTTCCACAGGAGAGGAGCTTGATAGCTAAAGGCTCTGCCTCCCATTCTGCTTTTGAGAACTCTGGGAACCACAAGTAGGCCTGCACTCTGAGAGCGAAGTGGTCTATTGGGATAATATGGTACTATGAGGTCTTTAAGGTATGAAGGAGCTTGATTATGAAGGGATTTGTATGTGAGAAGAAGGATTTTAAATTCTATTCTATATTTTACAGGGAGCCAATGAAGAGAAGCCAATATAGGAGAAATATGATCTCTCTTGCTAGTTCCTGTCAGGACTCTGGCTGCGGCATTCTGGATTAATTGGAGGCTTTTTATTAAGATATTAGGACATCCAGATAGTAATGAGTTACAGTAATCTAGCCTTGAGGAAACAAATGCATGGACTAGTTTTTCTGCATCATTTTGAGACAGGATGTTCCTAATTTTGGAAATGTTGCGCAGGTGAAAGAATGCAGTTATTTCTGAGATTTTTAGGCCCAAATATAATGACTTCTGTTTTCTCCGAGTTTAAAAGTAAAAAGTTACTGGTCATCCAGGCCTTTATGTCAGTTAGACAGGCTTGAAGTCTGGTTAACTGGTTTGTGTTAACAGGTTTAATAGATAGATATAACTGAGTGTCATCCGCATAGCAGTGGTAATTAATAGAGTGCTTCCTAATGATATATCCTAAAGGAAGCATGTACAGGGTGAACAGAATCGGTCCTAGCACAGAACCTTGTGGAACTCCATAACTAACTTTTGTTCGTGTGGAAGGTTCATCATGGACATGAACAAACTGGAATCTGTCCGATAAATAGGATTGGAACCACTTTAACGCTGTTCCTCTGATACCAATCACATGCTCCAGTCTCTGTAATAAGATGTTGTGGTCAATGGTGTCGAATGCTGCACTAAGGTCTAGGAGGACAAGTATCGAAACAAGTCCATTATCTGAGGCTAAGAGAAGATCGTTGGTAACTTTCAACAGTGCTGTTTCTGTACTATGATGTGCTCTAAATCCTGATTGGAAATCTTCAAATAGTTCATTCCTGTGTAAGTGGTCTGATAGCTGCTTAGCAACAGCTTTTTCTAGGATTTTAGAAATAAATGGCAGGTTGGATATTGGTCTATAATTAGCCAAGACTCCTGGATCAAGACTAGGCTTTTTGAGTAAAGGTTTGATTACTGCAGTCTTAAAGGCCTGTGGTACGTAGCCTGATACTAGAGATAAATTTACCAAGTCCAATAAAGATGAGTTCATTAATGGCAGGGTGCCTTTAAGCAGTCTAGTCGGGATGGGGTCTAAGAGACACGTTGATGATTTCGATGAAGCAACTACTGATGTAAATTCAGAGAGATCTATAGGAGAGAAGCAGTCTAAACATAACTGAGGTCCTACAGATGATTCAAGAGCTACTGTAGTAAAAGATTCATTTATTGCAGGTATAGGAAGCATCTGCTGAATTTTATCTCTAATAGTTGTGATTTTATTTGTAAAGAAACTCATAAATTCATCACTGCTGAGAGCTAAGGGAACACTGGGCTCAACGGAGCTGTGACTTTTTGTCAGCCTGGCTACAGTGCTGAAAAGAAACCTGGGATTGTTCTTATTTTCCTCTATTAGTGATGAATAGTATGCAGTTCTGGCTTTACGGAGAGTTTTTATATGTTAGTAGACTGTTTTTCCAGGCTAGAAAAATTTCCTCTAAGTTTGTGGAACGCCACTTCCTTTCCAGCCTTCGTGATGCCTGCTTTAAGGTACGAACATGTAAATTATACCATGGGGCTAGTCTTCTCTGAATCACTAACTTCTTTTTCAGAGGGCTACATGAATCAAAGCGTTTAA